>NC_056750.1:519564820-519864820 GCF_019279795.1 Protopterus annectens
TTGTGGAGAATGGCTGCTCATTGTACACCAGGCAGAAGAGTAAATTTATTCCATTATTCAGGGAATGTTGAGAAGCAGTTGTGAGATTCAAACTACTGTACCCAGCTATCTCCAAAATATTTTTTCCCCTGGAGTAACAAAATCATTTTTTGATGAAACACATGCTAAGGAAGAAATACAAAAGTTTGCCCAACAAAAGGCTAGGCATGAAACAGAAGAATATTCTGATTCTTGTTCTTCTGGTAATAAAGACCACAGAGAGACTGTGCCAGTGACGCCTTTTCCAGTGTTTCAACAGAAAATGCTTGACAGAAGGAAAAAAGCAGAACAGCTGGCTATATGAATCAGGAGTATATTGCAAATGAGCAGAGACAGGGTTTGGGAGATGAAGATGAAGACAAAGAGAACAAGAAAATCTGGAAATATTGGACTTTGTTAAATTTGTAGAGGACTCTAAGGCATATACCTTACTTCATGTCATAATGTTCTGAAAAATGCTCAGGAGGGGGAGAGGAGAGAGAAAGTTAACTGTAAGTAAACTTTTTTAATAGTGCATGATTTTCTTTGCATGTTACAAAGCATTTTTTATTATTTTTGTGTGCAATATGGGGATACTAATGTAAATAGGTTCTCCTGTTTTTTTTTTCTTTCTCCCTTTTTCCCTCTTTCTCCTTGTTCAGGTTTAAGAAATGTAGGGATTGCAGTGTAAAAAAAACAGAGCATGACAACAGAAAAATTAGTGTGCTTTTTTCTCATTCTTGCATAGGGGAATGACTGGGTTGCGGCCATTAGCTTAACCTAGTAACAAGTTTTAAGAGAAAGCAAATAAATGAAAAAGAATACTAATTATTATAAGGCTTTTTCCTAGTAAAGAAATTTATAATTGGCAGTGTC
This sequence comes from Protopterus annectens, assembly GCF_019279795.1. Taxonomy (NCBI): domain Eukaryota; kingdom Metazoa; phylum Chordata; order Ceratodontiformes; family Protopteridae; genus Protopterus; species Protopterus annectens. Next base: position 519,565,715 of record NC_056750.1, read on the forward strand.
TGGTTCTCTTGTCTCTAGCAATCTGATAAAGATAAATGGTTTGGAGAAAATGTTTCCTGTAATCATTCACAATTTTTCCCGGCTGAGAGAAGTATAAAGGTAAGACAACACCAGCCAGCACTTAATAGAACTACAGGCTGTACCATGCAGCTTAGCATGGATAACCTTTGTTTTAGGTTATCTCAAGTCAGTCTGTGTGGCTGTCAGTTTGGACCATTTGTTCCTATTAGGAAGGTAAAACTTCAACATTTGAAGATGTACATAGTTTTGTGTGTTAAGTTAGTGGGTTTTAGGGTGTGTTTATTTTTGTGTGAAGGTTTTCAATAAAACAAAAAAATTCTGTAAGATGTTATATAGATTCAAATGGAGATGACAAGAAACAACTGTATAAAAGATTAAACTACCAAACAGTACATGCATGTAACATAAAAGTGAGAACTTTTAGTTATGTACTTACCATAACTTTAGATGTTTGGGATCCATCTCGCCTACATTCTGTACTGATGGGCTCAGAGCCGATCCTCGGCTCCGACTCGGCACGCTATGCTATAGAGCGAAGCCTCTTATTGGCTGAGCTATTCTCTATCCCAGGATGCACCACCGCTAATCCCCCAGATCTTATTTGTCCGCATTCATGCACACACACATAACTGTTTATATAACATTGCCAGATGTTTCAAGATGAAACAATAGAATTCGGACCGTCCGATCTCTTCTGATCTCCAAGGCAGGGGGAAGGAGGGTGGGTATTAGGAATGTAGGCGAGATGGATCCCAGACATCTAAAGTTATGGTAAGTACATAACTAAAAGATGTTATGTGATCCTATCTCGCCTACATTCTGTACTAATGGGACAGCGTCCCTAGCACCTAAATCCTGGGTGGCTCACTGGAAAACACTCCTGAGCACTGTGGAACCAAATGAAGCTCGCCCCCGAGATGCCACATCCAATTTGCAGTAGGAAATGAAAGTGTGCAGGGAAGACCACGTAGCCGCAGCACAAATGTCACTAATGGCAAGCTTAGACTGGAATGCTATTGAAGTAGCCATAGCTCTTGTAGAGTGAGCTTTGATAGAGGTTGTAAGCTCTTTATTAGAAGAGGAATACGCCTGACTAATACAGTCCCCGATCCATTTGGCAATAGTGACCTTTGTGACGGATTTGCCCAATTTATTATCCGAAAAGGATACAAACAACTGATCTGTTTTCCGTGTTTGTTGGGTCCTGTCTAAATAAAAATACAATTGCCTATGAACATCCAATGTGTGGAAGATGTATTCCGCTTTGTTTGAGTACTTTGGAAAGAAAACTGGAAGCTCTAGTGACTGTTACAGGCAAAAACTGGAACAAACTTTAGGGACAAAAGATGGATCAGGCCTGAGGGATACTCTATCCTTGTGAAAAACCAGATACGGTGGTTTTACAGACAGAGCTTGAAGTTCTGAAACTCTTCTGGCCGAAGTGATAGCTACCAGAAAGGTGGTTTTCCAAGAAAGAAATTTCAAATCACATGTTGCTGCCGGCTCGAAGGGGGAGGAGGTTAAGGCACGTAATACCACATCAAGATCCCACGGAGGAGCAGGATGAGAAATCGGAGGTCGTAAAAGCAGAGCACCTTTCATGAAGGTTTTACACAATCTGTTGCTCATTAAAGGTGGGTTTGTAGATTCATGGAAATTGGAAATAGCTGCCAATTGGACCTTGATGGTAGAGACTGAAGAACCTTGATTAAATAGGGAAGTCAAAAACTTAAGGACTTCCGATACCGGATGGGATCCAGACCCCGGAGTTGAGCCCAAATAGCAAATCTCTTCCATTTGCTAGTATACAATTTCTTAGTGGCAGACTTGTGGGCCGAGGATAAGATATGAATGACTTCCGGGTCTAAGGTATGATTCCTGACTATAGACGGAAGAGGAGGAGCCAAGCTGTTAACTTCAAAGTGTGAAGGGACTGATGGAGTTGTCCCGACTGATGAATTAATAGGTCTGGGATCTGATCCAGGAACCATGGACCGTCCAGTGCATGTCTCCGAAAATAGGGGAACCATACCTGACGAGGCCAGTAAGGGGCAACCAAAATCATTTTACTCCCCAAGTGAGATGCCTTTTGGATCACTCTGGGAAGAAGGGGAACTGGAGGGAAGGCGTATAGCAAGCCTTTGGGCCAAGGATGGGCTAATGCGTCCAAAGGACTCTCCCCCGGAGCTGGAGTGAGAGAGAAGAAGCTCTTTCACTTCGCGTTCAGCAACAAGGAGTTCCCCATCTGCTGAAGATCTGAGTTGCCACTGCATCGTTCAGAGACCACTCGTGAGGAGAGAGAATTGTTCTGCTTAGCCTGTCGGCTATCACGTTGGACTTGCCAGGGATAGGAGTCGCCACTAGAAAACGTTTGGTTGTCACTGCCCATTCCCAAACTCTCATGGCCTCTCTGCAAAGGGGGTAGGATCTGGTCCCTCCCTGCTTGTTCAGGTACCAGACTACTGACATGTTGTCGGAGTGAACGGCAATTACACCCTGAGGGAGGTAATCGTGAAGGGCTTGTAGGGACAGAAACACCGCCCTCATCTCTAAAATGTTGATATGAAGGAGGCTCTCTTCCGAATGCCATTTGCCTTGGACTGACCTGCCCAGGGAATGCCCCCACACCCCATCTGGGAGGCGTCTGTAGTCAAAGTGGCCACAGGAGGAGGTGGAACAAAGGGTCGTCCCTGATCCAGATTGGAGGGCACCAGCCACCAGTGAAGGTCCCGTTTGCAAGTTTCCGTGATCCGGATGAGGTGACTGAGAGGGAGATCCTGAAAGGACCACTGTGTCGAAAGGAGCCACTGGAGAATTCTCATATGCAATTTTGCTAAGGGGACTAGAAGAACAGTGGCTGACATAGAGCCCAATAGCTGCAGGACCATCCTGGCTGGAGCTTTGGATGTGAGAATCAAGGCTCGGGCTTGAGCCTGTATAGTTTGTATCCTTTCTGTAGGAAGATAGACCCGCATTAGGTTTGAGTCTATCTCTACTCCGATGAACCTTATGCGCTGAGATGGCAGCAACACAGACTTTGGCCAATTGAAGGTGATTCCAAGGGAAGTGCCTAATGATATTGTGGCTTGTAGGTTTTGTAATAGTAGACGCCTGGAGGTGGCAGTTAGGAGCCAGTCGTCCAGATACGGAAACACCTGGAATCCTAGACTCCTCAGGTGAGCAGTCACGACCGCCAAACATTTGGTGAACACCCTGGGGGCTGTGGAGAGACCAAAGGGCAGCGCGCAGAACTGAAAGTGACTGTCTCCCAGGCTGAAGCGCAAATGTCTCCTGGATGCCTGGTCTACCAGTATGTGGTAATAGGCGTCCTTGAGATCTATGGAGCACATCCAAACACCTTTCTCCAGCAGCGGGAGAATGGATTGTAAGGTGACCATTCGGAACTTGGACTTTTTGACTGATCGATTTAGGATGCTAAGATCCAAAATGGGCCTCAAGTCCCCGGTCTTTTTTGGCACCAAAAAGAATATTTAGTAAGTCCCTAATCCGATCTGGTCTGCAGGGACCGGTTGGATGACTCCTTTTTGAAGCAGCTTTGAGACTTCTAAGGCTGCGATTTCCCATTGACTGGGTGGCGGGTCCGGGATTCTCTTGGACGGCGGTGGGGAGTGAGAAAAAGGAATGGCGTAACCTCCGGCGATGATTCGAAGCACCCATCAGTCCTGAGTGATACTCTCCCAGGCTTTTAGGTGCCTCGAAAAATGACCCCCGACTGGCTCCGGAGCTGCACAGTCGGGCAATCCTTCAGGGATTGTGGAGGGCTGAAGAGCCACGAAAGGACTCGTGGTCTCCAGTGTTGCGGGGGCCTCTGCCGCCTCTGGGACGGCGTCTTCCAGAAAAATTTCCCCCTCCTCTGCCTCTAGAAGGGGGATCGTCCTGCTGCGAGGGATAAGACTTCTGGGACTTGCGGAACCACATTTTCCCTCCTCTTTTAGCCTTGGGATAAGGCCAAAAGGGAGAGGAAAATCATGCCCCTACGGCAGTCAGAGTCTTACCTTCTTGCTCGCAGCGGGTCAACGTGTCCTTTACCTTGGGTCCAAACAAGGAGGACCCATCAAAGGGAGCGTCGGCAAAGGAAGACTTAAAGGCTTCCGCAAAATGACACAGGCGGAGCCAGGCTTGCCTCCGTAGAGCAACACCCGTCCCCGCTGCTCTACTAAGCCTTGACTGCATATGAAATGAGCCTCATGGACGAGTTTGATATGGATGACAGCGTAGCCAACTGAGAGCCAACCGTCTGGGCCAGCTGCTCAGGTAGGTTACCCAAGAGGGTATCTGAAAGCTCCTTGATCAGATCCCTCTGAAATCTAGTGAAGTGCGCTAAATAGTTCAGGGACCTTAAGGTAAAAGCCGATGAACTGAGGGTGCGCTTCCCGTACTGATCCATGTTCCTAGACTCCTTATTAGGAGGATGGACGGACGTCGAAGCCTCTGCTACATCTTGTTGGGTAGCAGATGCCACCAACAAGGCATCTACAGCCACACCTTTGGTCAAAAACTCCTTCTCTGGGGGTGCTGACAAGAACTTGTTTGGACGAGCAGGCACCGGTTCCACAGAGTCTGGATGTTCCCACGCCCTTCGACAGATCAAATCTAGGAGCTCGTCGAAGGGCGGAGGCACCCAGGAGGCAGAGGGCTGAGCCCCGAAGGCCTTGAGGAACACCGACTCGTCAGCGGAGGGGGGTTTGGAATGCCAGCCGCCTCGTTGTTTGAGGGCTTCCAAGATGTCTGCGAAGGAGACATCATCTGACGACTTAGGGGACCCCTCCGCATCATCAAGATCGGTGTCCGACGTGAGAGACTCATCAGGGGAGTCGACGTTCTTCCTCTTGCACAGTCTTTTCCTTGGGGGTTCCTCCGAAGAAGCTTCAGAGGGACCTCCAGGAGGGGGGGAAACCCCACTGGGGGTGACCTCAGGCCCCAGGGCTCCCCTGTCCAGGGACAGGGGGACTATCAAAGACCCAGTCTCCGTGTGTAGGGAAGGTACTTGTGAAACAGTGGAGGTAGCCAAAGAGGATTTGGCTAAAGCACTCCTCATGGCCCAGAAGGCCAGACCGCCAGAGTCCTGGAAAGGTCCAACCCCCGTGGCCACAACAGCAGACGGTACCCCCGCAGCCGGCGCACCGAGGGGAAGGCTCGGAACCGAAAACATCGGTCCCGAAGCGTCCCCCCCAGGGCCAACGGAGGAGGTCCGTGTACCGAACTCCGACTCGAGAGCCGGGGTTGGAGTAAGGGTCGGAGCTGACCCGAAAACCTCCATCGGCTCCACCAGCACCGGCTCCAATGGTGCAGTGGCTGCTGGAGGAGGAACCAGAACTACAGGGTGGGTCATCGGCTCCGAAGCCGAATGGGCTGGAGCCGAAACTAATTTCTGGAATACAGGAGACTGAAAAAGTCTTAGGAGCACCCTGTCGATGTCCGAATCTGACATCTTGGAAGATCGGGAAGAAACCGATCGGGCCCGAACCGACTTCTCCATCGGCTCCGAAAGACTGGGGGACCGGCTCTGAATCGACTCGACCAGTATCAGTGCCGAGGGAGATTCCAAAACAATTTCCCTCGGTGCTGAGGAAGGCTTCGGCGCCGAGGGGGAAGTGTCTGAGCCGGCAACCCTCATCGGCTCCAAAATCAATGGAGCCGATGAAGGTGACCCACCTCTCGAAGCCCCAGCCATCGGCTCCGAAACCAGAGGAGTCGAGACTGGAGGCATCGAGGCAGACCGTTCCGCCCTCGGCTCCGAAGTCCGTGGAGCCGATGGAGAAGCCTGCCTAGATTTCTTACTTGTCGGTTCCGACGGGCTGGTCTGAGCCGACGCTTTCTTTTTCTTAGCTGGAGATGAAGAGGAAGATAAGGCCTCCTCGAAGGAGGGTTTGATAAGCCCTTTCAAGATTAATTTATTCTTCCTCTCTTGGAGGACCCTGGAGGAAAAAGCGTGACACACGCTGCAAGACTCCTGTAGGTGCTTGGCGCCTAAACAGTACACGCACGAGGAGTGATCATCAGTTATGGACATTTTATAATTGCACCTCGTGCACTTCTTGAATCCTGAGGGTCTATGTTCCTTGGACATAATGCCTGTAAACCACTCACTAAACAGTAGGAAAAAAACACTATGTTAGAAAGCGAGATTTTAACAACAATAAAACCTTTTAAAACCCTTTTATCTTTTTTTTTTTTTTTTTTAACCAAAATTAACAAGTACAATACAAGTACCACAAACACCAAAAAGGAGGGCCAAGAACCCTCTAACTTAAACAGATACTTGACCTCCTTAAAAGAGAGAAAACTCGCTAAAGAATAGGGGAAGGCCCCTCTAACCTAAACGGAAAACCTTTCCCTAATCAATCACACAATTTACCACAAAATTGTACCAAAAAGACACACTAAACACAACGATAGCTGTTAAAACAGCTTTTGTGTAAAAAATAGAGAATTTCCTGACAGGAAACTTTAAGAAAAAAACAGCACTTAGCTCAGCCAAGTTTGAGACCACGTCCTAGCTTGTAAGCGGCAAACGAGATCTGGGGGATTAGCGGTGGTGCATCCTGGGATAGAGAATAGCTCAGCCAATAAGAGGCTTCGCTCTATAGCATAGCGTGCCGAGTCGGAGCCGAGGATCGGCTCCGAGCCCATCAGTACAGAATGTAGGCGAGATAGGATCACATAACATCTAGACATTTAACAAAAAGCTGTTATACATAAAAGGTGGGAGTAATAATTTTTCAAGAATATGACGCTTTCTGTAATGCTTTAAACATTAATGGTATCGCAGATAAATAGAAAAAAGAAAGAGTAGTTAACTATATTAAAAAATGTAGAGTGCAAATAGCTATGCTATGGGAGACGTATATGGAAAGAACTGAAAATCTGAATTTGATAAAGAAAGGTTTTCAGGATAGATATTCAGAGGAATACCTGGGGCAAAGGAAGAGAGGAGTACTTACATTACTTGCAAGAGGAGCTACAATAGTGATAAAAGAGGATAAAAAAAAGACAGTAATGGTAAATTTGTAGCACTAAGGGGCTATTGGCAAGGAAGAAGGATTACACTGACATGTATTTATATTCCACCGAAAACTGCTATAATGGAGCTTAAGAAAATTCTGGGAGAAATAATCAGCTTTCAGCAAGGAACATATACTTATAAGTGGGGACTGGAATTTATTTGTAACAGTAAAGATGTATTTGGGGGGGCCAGAAGGGAAAATATAACAAAGGAGGCTAGATGCTTAAAGAATTTTATGAAAATATTTGGCATGGAAGATGTGAATTCAGTACTAGGAGTTCGGAGTGAATTTATATTGTCCCCAAGATAAAAAATTGGGCTAGGCTAGACAGAACTTACATTTCATAGGAACATGTGCATTAACTGAAGGTCTTGATACTCACCCAATAATTACTAAAATAAAAACAGAGGACAATGAAATAAAAATGAGACACTGGCACTTTCCCACCTATCTGTTGAAAAGAAAGGAATTTAAGGACCGGGTAGTGGAAATTATTCAGGAGTTACTACAGAAGACAGAAATTTCTTCTGAAAATATAGCTAGGGGGTGGGATAAAATGAAAGTGGAGTTTAAAAATATAGTGGAATTAAAAGAAAGGGAGATATGGTTAAGAAGTAACAAGAATTATTTTAAAAATATAGTGGAATTAAAAGAAAGGGAGATATGGTTAAGAAGTAACAAGAATTATTTGCAGAGATGGACAAATGTTTAAGTATTGCAAAATAGTGGAATCTCACAGAAAAAGAAGAGCAGCAACTGCAGAATGCTAAACATAAAATATAGGATTACCTCGATAATATGTATGAGTTTAAAAAGATTGCTGTTAAGCAACTGTTTTTTTTATAATAGCTCTAGAGCACAAAAACTTTTAGCACAACAACTCAGGCAACAGTAAGTAGAAAGGACAGTCACCAGGCTTAGGGAGCCTATAACAAGGAAGAAAACAAGGGCTCATGTAGAAGTATTAGAAATATTTTGGAAATTCTATTAAAGTCTATATAAAGCAGATAAATACTGAAATCAAGAAAAAGTACAAATGGAAATGTTTATGGAAGAATTAAATATGCCAAGTTTAGAGGTAGAGCAGGCTCAGTTACTAACAGTTTGGATAGGGGGAGACAAGATAAAAATGGTGATGTATAACCAATCTACAGGAAAGCGAAATTTAGAAACTAGGAGGGAAAAAACTAATAAAGATCTGGAAGGTTTAGTTTAACAGTATTTTAAGAGGATGAGAAGCGCCAACATCCTGGAAGAAAGTGGTGGGAGCTGTAATACCTAAAGAGGGTAAAGCTCCATCAGATACAGCTTCATACAGGTCCATTTCAATACTAAATCATGATTATTAAAGTGTTTATGTCTATAATGGCAAATGTGATGCCAAAACTGATGCATATGGATCAAAGTGGTTTTGTGGTGGGTAGGAAGACATTTGACAGAACATTTATGATCCAGTGGGAAGCAGAATGTATGAAAATGCAACTGCTGCTGGTGGGTCTTCATGCAGAGAAAGCATTTGACAGAGTGATGTGGGACTTTATGAGCAGAGCAATGGAAGCATTTGTTTTCTGTGATAAAATGATGTTGATTAGGAGGATATATGAGGGATCAGAGGTGAAAATTGAAATGTGTGGGATCCTCTCTGATAATTTCTGCTTAATTAGAGGAACCAGACAAGGGTGTCCTCTTATCCCCTTTGTTATTGGCATTACATTTAGAATCACTGGAAAAGAAAATAAGGGACTCAAAAATTCAAGGATATAATTGGTATGGTAGTCAAGAAAAGCTGGCTCTATTTGCAGATGATATAGAGATTGCCTGCCATATCAATGACTGATACTGGAGTATAGGCAAACAGAAAGAAATAGGGGGATCTGAAGTGAAAGACCATCACTGGTAGAGTTTTAGTGGAATCTATAACAGATGCTGCTGTTGAAAATGGAATAATTAGTACAGCATACAAAATATTAAACAATAACTGTAAGAATCAATCAGAGGAGATTGAGCCTCATCTACTGCTAACCTTAATTTTGCTACTAAACAATGTTTCTCTTTTTTTTTATTTACACCCTATTTTTAAACTCCACTTTAATTTTATCCCACTCCTTAGCTATATTTTCATAAGAAATTTCTATCTTTTCGAACAACCCTCAATAATATATATAACCCATTCCTTAATTTCCTCTCTTTTCAACATAGAGGTGATAAAGCACCAGTGTTTCACTTTTATTTCATTACCCTGTGTGTTAGTATTGCCACATGATCTAAAATAGTTATTGGATACACATCAAAACTTTTAATTAAATGCAGGTGTTCCTGTGAAATACAAGTTCTGTCTAGCCTAGCCCAGTTTTTGAATCTTGGGGAATAATATTTAAATTCACTTTGGAATCCTACTATTAAATTCACATCTTCCATGTCAAATATTTTCACAAATTTCTTCAAATATCTACCCTCCTTTGTAATATTTTCTCTTCTAGGACCCCATAGACACATCTTCACTGCTGCAAATCAAATTCCAGTCTCCAACTATAAGTAATATTCCCTGCTGAAAGCCAATTATTTCTCCCAAAATTTTCTTAAGCTCCATTATAGCAGTTTTAGGTGTAACATAAATACATGTTAGTGTAATCCTCCTCCCTTGCCAGTAGCACCTTAGTACTACAAATCTATCATTATTATCTATTGTATCCTCTTCTATCACTATTGCAATTAATATAAGTATTCCTCTTTTCCTATGTCCCAGGTATTCCGATGAATAACTGTCTTGAAAACCTTGTTCAGTTCTTTCCAAATGTGCCTCCTGTAGCATAGCTATTTGCCCTCTACATTTTTTAATATAGTTCACTACTCTTTTTTTGTATATATCTCTGAGACCATTAACATTTAAAGATAATATAGAAAGCATCATTATGTTAAGTAGTTATCCCCACCTTTTTTGTGTAACAGCTTTTTTGTTAAGTATCTAGTTCCAGCATTTGTGCTACATGCATACACTAATGTTTGGAAGGTTGATCTTTTATATAGTTGTTTCTTGTCGTACCCATTTGAGCACGTCACATCTTGAAACACTTTTTTGTTTTATTGAAATCTCTCAAACAAAAAAAAAAACAAACACACCCCCAAAATACCCCAAAAACCTATTAACTTAATACTAACATACAAAGCTATGTACATCTTCATATCTTCAAGTTTTACCCTCCTAATAGGAGCAACTATCCCAAACTGACATCCACACTCAGAGGCTTGTCCTTCTAAGTGCTGTCTGGTTCTGTCCTATCTTTATTGCTCTCCCAGATTGGGAAAACACTTGAATGCTTTCAGAAAACATCATCTCCTAGCCATTGAAAGAAAGCCATTTAGAGAAAGTAGTATTCTGCTTTCATTGCTGTTTATCAGACTGTCTCCATGGAGACATGAGAACTAGAAAATCTCAGGTCTTCCTTATGTGCTCTGTCCTCTAATTCTATTATTTTTTTGAACCATCTTTTATTGAACAATCTTGTATTCAGCCAGTCTTTTCTTCATTTCAACCTCTGATTTTAGCAGTTTTATCACATCTGAATACCTGTTTAAAGCTTCTTCCATTTTTTCAGCTTTTTGTTATTTGAGTTGATATACTCCATTAGTGTTTCATGTATTTTGAACAGCTCTGGGTATATTTTACTTATTTTTTCCTCTAGGTTACTGGCAATCATGTCTTGCAGCAATGCTGGGTCTTGCATTGCTTTTTGCTGAACAGCTGTTTTATTCTTCCCAGTCAGTGTTTTTCCTTCACCTTTTGTGATCGATTTTCTATTAGGTTCTCTGAATTTCTTTTTTGCTGGCATCCAGGCAGTGCACTTACTAGACAGTTACTGAAATTTACCAAAAATATGAGTTTATTGGCTCTGTCTTCTGAGTTTATGTTATCACACTGGGAGAGCTGAAATTAAGCCGTTACTCAATGTGCAGCCATCTTGGAAATCTGTATATTGCCAGATCCCATGAGTACATATGCATTAATGAAGGCATGAGACAAAAGGATCCAACATTATCACTGTCAGAAAGATGCAGAACTCTTGCAGCAGAGAGAAGCATTTTGAAGCAATAATTAGGAACAGACAGTGCAGTCTTGGTAATCACTACCGGGGAGGGGGGATACCTGCTTTCTAAAGTCTTAACTATGAAACAGGTTGTAAAAATGCAGGTAGCATTCCTGGATGCCTTATCTTTTCTGCAGCAATTTTAGTCACAAAGTATCATCTGAAACTCAGTCTTTCTACTACAAGTCCTTTAATGCTAACAGCATACTACAGTGCACAGTAAAAGGTAAGCTGCTGCTACATCAGACTGTAGCATGCTTATAGAAAATGTAGGACAGCACTAAATTCCCAGTCAGGGGATCTAAGGAAGATGTCTGATGATACCAAGAAGACCTACTCCAGTGATGCATTGACCCGCAAAAACAATTTTATGTGTTTTATGTAATATTTTAGTTGTGATGTTTTTGCATTTACAATTTAATGAGTTTAGATATTTGTTACAATTTTTTTTAAATCATTATTGCTGTTCATGCCATAATGGATGTACAGCATTTATCTTGAATAATTATTATTAATTGAACATATCCTTTCACAGCACAGATGACAGCAGCATTCTTGTTAATGCACCGTTTTAAAAGTCTACAATAATACCACACACTTATCTTTCAGGGTACATTTTTTCAATCACTAGTACATACAAGGCCATGTCCAACCCGGAATTAATGGACATGCTCCACCTCAAAAAATCCAAATCTACCAGATCCACTAGAGCAAGCGACTTAAACCTTAGCACGGATATAAATAGGACATGCTGGAGGGATAGATTTGTCACCCAGAGACTCCCTATGCTGTGGAATAAAATCCCGGTCCATGTGAGGCAGAGCACCTCGCTGGCTCTGTTCAAGAGAAATCTTGACCGGTGGATGGGAGATCGTAGGTTTACCCCGGGAATCATCTCTGTGTCACTGCTGGACAGAGGCACAACAAACTAATGGGCACAGTATTTTTTAACATAAGGGGTGGCGTAAGCCACAAAACTTTGGGCTAGGCTTATAAATGCCTTAGGGCAGATAGCCTAGTATAAACCTATGAAGCTATGAACCAAAATCACATATGAATGAAACAGTTTGTGTTTCTCCTTTCAATTTATTTATTTCAGTGAGGTGAATGTCAGCTGTACCTTTTTGAAGCCAATAAAAATTTTCTACTTCCCCATCCCCAATTTCTTTAAACCATTATATGCCCTGTTTCTCTGACTCAACTTGCACCATTACTCGAAAAGTTTCTTCTTTCAGTACTGTCATTATTTATCCTTGTTTATATGACAGTGCTTCTAACTTCTCTCTCAAAATCCCCCCATCAGCAAGTAGGCAACCATGTCCATTCTGCTGCCTATAACAATATTATTTTAAAACACAATCTATAATTCTTCCATTCGATCCTCCCCTTTAAATCTTATCTTGACTGTTTATTTTTCTTTTATTACCGTTTCATAGCACCCATCATCATGTCAGTTATTACCTTTCATTCCTATCAGGTGTGAAATCTCCCCCTAAAGGGCAACACCATCTTTACTCACATTTTCACATACGTCATATTTCCATACATCTTTTTGATAATCATTTGAAATGTCAGGACCAGCTAGAGTCCCGAAATACAGAGACTGAATGGCCAAAAAAAACGGACTTCCATATGCCAAGTCTGAGACGGCAATTTCTGGGAAAATTATTTTTTCTCTGATGTATGGTGATCTCACAGTTTGGCATATATATATATATATATATATATATATATATATATATATATATATATGTGTGTGTGTGTGTGTGTGTGTGTGTGTGTGTGTATATATATATATATATATATATATATATATATATATATATATATATATATATATATATATATATATAAACTTTCAAGGGTGTGGGAAGGCTTGCCCCCCTGCAAAAAGTAGCTTAAAGGACAAGAATGATCTTCGAGATTCCCACTTTTCCTGGGATTCTGGTCCATTTTTTTTCAGCTTGTCAGCATTCAGAATTTTGAGTGCAGACATTTTAATTGGGAGCCCACACTTTCTCTACATTCACTTTATATTCTCCCCGATATCATCATACCCTTGCTTTAGTCAAAATGGTCTCTCTCTCTTTCCTCTCAAAGTGTGTGACCCATATAGCTCAACTTGACATGACTATGTTTAATTTATATTGTATTTCATTCAGGTCACTGCCTATTCAAAATTGTTACCAGTTTGTTTCATGCTCAGCTTTGACCTCAAGTTACCTTAGCCACCTACTGAAAAGCCCAACTGGGGGATGAAGAAACCCAATATCCTTTTCTTCCTTCACCCATCTTTAAATATAACTAATAACATTACTCTGTTATAATGGAAAACACTGGACTCTAAGTTGCGGTCAATAAATATAGTTGCCATTTTTGCGTATGTCACTACAAATGCTGGTCTAACATATTCAAAAGGCTTTTTTTTTTTTTTTTTTTAATTAAAGTTAATTAAATATACATGAGAGAAAGACCAGATGTTGAGATTCCATTGATCTCTGTTGTAACTATACTGCAATTGCATCACTGCAATTTTGCTATTATATGTATACCACATACAAAACGCACACATCTATGTAAATTTCTCAAACCATATTTTAGAATTTCAAATAAGTGTCCTCATACCACTAAAAGTACAGTTTTGTACCTACCATAAATGTAGATGTTTGAGTGCTCATACAGCTGCAGTCATAACAGATGGGTTATCCTGCCGTCAGGCAGGTCCTCGGTCGGCCGAATTCCAAAGTCTAGGTCTGGCATCGGTTGTCGTCGCTTCTTCCCTGACGTCAGTGCGGCAGGGGTATAAAAGAACCAGCAGACGCCATCTTCTTCAGTTTTTCTTGCCCCAGATGTCAGGTGCCCCCAGAAGGAAGGCAAAACATAAACTTATGTAGTCATGCAATATAGAATAATCAAAAAACAGTAGCTTGCAAGCAAATACACCATAAAAGAAAACCCCAAATAGGTTGTATGAGAAGGTGTTTGTCATAAGGCCTGTCCTAAGAGGGGATAGAGGGAGGGAAACCTGGACTGCAGCTGTATGAGCACTCGAACATCTACATTTATGGTAGGTACAAAACTGTACTATGTTCATCGTGCATACAGCTGCAGTCATAACAGATGGGTAGAATCCCAAAGCTAAGTAGGGGTGGCAGGCACTAAGTGGAACTAGGAGGAGCAAGGATGCCCTGCAAGACAGCTGTGGCAAATCCCGCTCTAGATTTTGAGTAAAGTGGAAGGTGATAGTGTTTGGAGAAAGTGTGCACTGAACTCCAAGTGGCTGCTTCCAAAATGTCCTTGGTAGGAACCCCCCTGAGAAAAGCTGCAGAGGTAGCTGTGGCCCTTGTGGAGTGGGACCTGATGCTTGAAGGCACAGCTTTTCCATGAAATGAGTAACAAAAGCGTATGCAGTGGGCTATCCATTTTGAGATTGCCTGTTTGGAGATCGCCTTTCCTTGAACACCTGTAGCATAGGACACAAAGAGTTGCTCGGATTTCCTGAATGGCTTTGTCCTGTCCAAATAATAACGTAGTTGTCTGTGAATGCCCAAGGAATGCAGTAGTCTTTCCCCTTTGTTTTGTGGGTTAGGGTAAAAGGTAGGTAAGTGGATAGTCTGATTCAAGGCTACACTGGATACTACCTTTGGCATAAAGGTAGGGTTGGTTCGTAATGAAACTCTGTCCTGATGGAAAATGATGAAAGGTTGCACAGCCATGAGGGCCTGTAGTTCCGAAACCCTGCGTGCTGAGGTGATAGCCAGAAGGAAGGCTGTTTTCCATGACAAATATTGTAGTTCTGCTGAAGCAGCTGTCTCAAATGGAGGAAGGGTCAGTTTTTCCAATATGAAGTTGAGGTCCCAAGCAGGGACTGGTGGTTTCCTTGGGAGTTTTATATTCTTAGCCCCTCTGAGGAACTGTCTTAAGACAGGATGAGAGACTAAAGGAGGATCTGTGTTGTATTGTGCAGAAATGGCTGAAGCATGGATTTTGATGGAGGAGAAGGAAAGTCCACTGTTTAACATCTCAGCTAGGTACTGTAATATTTGAGGTATATTTATTACCCAAGGATTCTGGCCATTTTTCTGATTCCAGGCACAAAACCGCTTCCATTTGGCAGAGTAGGCTTTTCTAGTAGAAGGTCTTCTGGCCTCCAAGATGACATCCTGCATCTCCTTGGAGAGGAGGGTCTGTTGTGAAATCAAGGTATTCTCCATGCGGCTAGATTTAGGGTTTTGAGCTGGCTGTGAAGAGTTTTGAAGTTGTGCTGGGACAACAGACGAGGCACTAGAGGTAGGATCCATGGTGGGGAATGCGTCAGGCTCTTCAGGAGTGAATACCAGTGTTGTCTTGGCCAGTCTGGAGCAATGAGAATCATTTTCGGCCTCTCTGCTCTGGCTTTTAATAGAACTTTGGGCAGCAGCGGGAGAGGCAGAAAGGCATAGACTGTCAATGTTGTCCAGTTGAAGGAGAGTGCGTCCACTTTCCAGGCCTGTGGATGATAGGTCCTTGAGTAAAATTTTTTCAGTTGGTAATTTCTGTGGGTAGCAAAGAGATCTATGTCTGGCTGCCCCCATGCCTGAGTTATCTATGCGAAAACTTGAGGATGCAACTTCCATTCGTGTGGATCTGTCATATTTCTGCTTAGGCTGTCTGCCAGTGTGTTTTCCTTCCCTGGCAGGAATTGTGCCTGAAGTTGGATTTGCAATTCCAAAGCTGTGTTCCAAAGGGTCATGGCTAGTCTGCACAGGGGGTATGAATGAGTTCCCCCGTTTTTTTTATGTACCACATCACTGTGGTGTTGTCTGTCCTTATCAATAGCTGGCCTGGATGCAGTAGGTCTTTGAAGGCCATAATAGCATTTTGCACTGCTAGCATTTCCTTTTGGTTGATGTGTAGGTGCTTCTCTTTTTGGGACCATTTCCCCTGAATGCACTGATCTTTCATGTGTGCCCCCCAGGCGTAGTCCGAGGCATCTGTTGTGATGATTTGATCTGCTTGAGGTATGCAGAAAGGGAGACCTTTGTTTCTTTGGCATGCTTGAGCCCACCACAGAAATTCCTTTTGAAGACATGGAATGAGTGGTATAATTGTTTCCAAACTGTGGCTGTGTTGAGACCATAAGTTTTTTAGGTACCATTGAAGTTTCGTCATATGCAGATTTGCACATAGGATCAGCAGGATGCAAGATGCCATGAATCCCAGAGCCTGCAGGACTTTCCTTGCAGTCAGCCTGGTGAAGGTTGCCATTTTGCTTAAGTATTGAGAAAGTTGCCCTTGTTTGTCTGGCGTGAGGTAGGCCATCTGCGTGTTTGTATTCAAGCTGGCACCCAGGAAAATTATTGTTTGAGAGGGTATTAGCTTTCATTTCTTTTTGTTGACTGTGTATCCCAGAGAGTTCAACAGTCTTATTACAAACACCAGGTGTTTCAGAAGTATGTCCTTGCTGTCCGCTTGGATCAGGCAGTCGTCCAGACATGGGTATATTTGTATTCCTTGAAGTCTGCAGAAGGCAATTACTGATGCCAGGCATTTTATAAACACTCTGGGCGCAGTAGATAAGCCAAAGGGCAATGCAGAGAATTGATAATGGGTTGAACCTGCAAGAAATCTGAGGTATCTTCTGCAATCTTGTCTGATAGGGACATGCAGGTATGCCTCCTTGAGGTCCAATGTTACCAGCCAAGACTCCTTGCCCAGCATGGGAAGAAGCTGCTGTAATGTGAGCATCTTGAATTTTGGTACCTGTAAATATGTGTTTAGGATGGATAGATCTAAAATAGGTGTCCAATCTTTGTCTTTCCTTGGTACCTGGAATAAAACCCTTGACCTTGTTCTTTTGCAGGCACCTCTTGAATAGCTTTCATGTCCATGAGAGCTGAAATTTGTTTTTGTGCCTCTGCCCTTTGATTTTGTGGCAGATTTGGCGTGCCTCTCATTTTTGGAAGGGTGTGAAAGTGGAATCTGTAGCCTCTGTCTAAAATGTCCAGGATCCATTTGTCTTTTGTGACAATATGCCAATTTTTTGAGAATAATGCCAGTTTTCCGCCTAAAGGTGCTGCCATTAAAGCTTTGCTTGGCAGGTAAAGGGGAAAGTCATTGTGTCTGTTTTCTGAATGACTGTGATCTATCTTCTCCACCTCTTGGGGTTGGTGCTTGCCATTGCCTGGCTCTGAATGATCCTTGAGATTGCCCTCTACCTCTCGGGTGCCTGTATCTGCCTCTTTGAGGTCTGTCCATGGCTGGAAAGGACCAATTTTTTGAAGGCCAGTTTCTGCCGAAATGTGGAGGTTGTACCTGCAGGAAAACTTTCACTGTTTGCATTGATCTCGCCTTTTCCTCCATTTTCTTTAGTACCTCCTCAGCTTTAACACCAAACAATACATCTTTTTGAAGAGGTGCATCTAGTAATTTAGCTTTGACATGATCTGGTAAGGCTTGTTCTTTGAGCCAAGCATGTCTACGTATGACAGACCCTGTAACAGCAGCTCTACATGAGGCCTCTAAAGCATCAAAACCACACTGCAAGGTATGTTTACCCACTTGCTCTGCATTATGCAACAAATCCTGCAACTCTTTTAAATCTGGTTGCTCAGGTTGTGTCATTTTACTTTTCAACTCAGATAATAAAAACTGTTGATACTTTAACATATGGAACTGACAGTTTAATGCCCTCATGGTTAAAGTGGCCGAGGTATACACCTTTTTCCCCCACCTTTCTAAAGCTCTGGAATCTCTCTCTGAAGGTAATGGGTTTTTAGCAGTAGAGGCACCTTAATTCCCTTGGGACCCTGTGAAATAGTTTCTGGGTCAGCAGTATGGCTTTTGTATAGGAACTGGTGTGAATCCGGAACCCGGTAATACCTGTCTGGTTTAACAGGAGCTGGAGGTAAAGAATCTGGGTTGAGGCTGGCTTCTGTGTACACATCATCTAATATATCTAAGACAGGAGGGATAGCCAGAGGCCTATGCTGGGGGAGCAAGAGAAAATCCCTGAGCCTTTTCTTGGAATCTGAGTAATCTTGGCCTTCCTAGTGAAAGTGTTCCCTTAAAGTATGTAGGGTTTCCCCAAAGGAGTAGTCCTCAGGGGGGGAGACCGAGGGAATAGAATCCTCTGCATCAGAGTCTTCAAAAGGGGAATATGTATATTCCTGGTCCTCAGAATGTTCAGAGGTAATACAGGCTTGATCTATGGAAGGGTAGTCTTCCTCTAATCTGGGCCTTTTGTCCGAGGGGGGTTGAGAACCCCTGATAAGAGTAATCAAATCCTCAGCCATTTTGAGCATCTGTTTTTTAGGCATGGGGCCTTGAGAGGGGGTCTGTGATCCTTGTTTTTTAGTTTTCATGGCTGCTTTAGATTTTGTGAAAGCCTTAATAGAGAAGGAGGAAGGTCTGAAGACACCTTGAGAAAAGGCAGGCCTGTCTAAACTCTAGGTTTCCCCGCCAAAAGTGGTGTCGGTATCTGTAGTCGGAATGGGGGCCGAGGAGCCTGCGACCTCGGGCACAGAAGACACCGGTAATGAAGTGTCATCGGTACTCAGGGGCTGCGTAGGTGCCTCGCTGAGAACCGGAGAACCGGCAGTCAGTCTTAGCGTGCTGTCAGTAGAAGTCGCGGACCTCGTATGTCGGTCCTTATCTTTGCGTCTTTTACTCAAAACTGGAGGCGGAGTATCCGACGACATAATATAATTAAATTTTTTACCAAAATAGTGCGTTTGTTGAATCTAGCACAAAAACGGCAGGCCGAGACGTCGTGGTCTGGGCCTAAGCAAGGAATACAAAAAGAGTGGAAATCCTTATGCGGTATTTGCTTCCCACATGAAATGCAATTATTAACTTTGTCTGACATCGGTCTGAGGCAAGAAAAGTTTCCCCAATGGGGTACTTAGCTTTCAAGAACACTTCGGCTGAAATATTTTCGTAAATCTCAGGAGCTGGCCGACCGGCACTTGCGAACTGCTTCTGCTTCGGGCATCGCGCGGCAAGAAAGACTGAAGAAGATGGCGTCAGCTGGTTCTTTTATACCCCTGCCGCACTGACGTCAGGGAAGAAGCGACTACAACAGACGCCGGACCTAGACTTTGGAATTCGGCCGACCGAGGACCCGCCTGACAGCAGGATAACCCATCTGTTATGACTGCAGCTGTATGCACGATGAACATCTGTACATTTTCTTGCATGTCACTGCCATTTTCCTTGCAGTCACTATGTAGTTTTACTGAAAAGCCTCAGCTCCCAAGATACTGGTTTTACAATTGCAGTTTGATTTAACTTGCCTCACTAATTCAAACTTGAAAAAGAAAACATAACCAGGTCTAAACAAGTGTTGTCTACTAATTAAGAGTCATGTGATCTCAACTTTTCTCAAATGCAACAAATACAAGAGAGAAGGGTTATAAAGGAAGACTGAACAAGGCTTTACTTTACTGGCATTCTGAAAACCACAACAAATAAATTGATAGAACAAAGGCAAACATAATTCCCACAAGGCTATTTCACTCTAAACATTATTTCTGGCCACTTTTTACACAGAACTACTCTAGCTGTATGATAAGTGCTTTATAAGGCTTGATATTCATACAACATATTTTTCCTACAAAGTATGGAAATACTAGCTGTCTCACATCTCCAAAAATCATACATCTTCCTGGCCTGCCTGATAAAAGTTGGCTAATTCAATTGACGATATATTTAAACTGTTGATAATCCACAAACTGTTTGTCATTTTCAAACAGACTCCAGGCTCCTACAACTTAAAACAATATATGCAGAATACCCACCACAAACCAATTCATAACTCCCTAGTGTTTGTCTAATGCAACTTTTCATTAAATGAATGTTAGAATCAGCATTGTGCAACTGCTTAACTACACTACTGCCTATAACATTCAAAGCAGCATGCAAACAAGCACATCACCTTGGTCCAGTGTTCTCTATTATCACCATTTAATCGAGCAACAAAGTGCAAGTGGCACAACTGGTTTATTTACTTCAACGTGTATATTAGCTCTTTTTTTCCTTGAAATCACATACATATGCAGATTGTGTCTACCTGGACAAATGAAGATCCTTCTAAACCTCTTTACATCTGTATTAGGTAGATAGTAAAAGAAAATGTTCCTGTACAAATCCTGGCTGAATTTATTCCTCATACTATTTTCTCTCACCTCTCTTTAATATATTCAGACCACCCTTCATTCCTATCTCATCCCCACTAACTTTCCTTACCTACTGTTACCCACCCTCTAAAATTTCAGTAATATGTCTCCCTTTATCAGTTTCCTTCCCTACATATTACTGCCGATCCATGAATATTAACCTCCCCATACTCATATAAGCACTCACACTTACTTTCTGCTCTCTTTTCCACCTCTCTGAAAATAACACATACATATATATATTCACAAACTGTAAAAGCTTATAATGTAACCAGTTTCTCTGCTTTTATTGTAATTATGTGTTTATTAGTTTATAACTCTGCACCATAATCTTTTTTTTTTTTTTTTTTTACTGTGGAACATAATGAAATCAAGTTTTTCTCCCCAGGCGTCCAATGAAAATGAGAACTGCTGGACTGTCCTGGTAAACCAATGTCAAACAAATAAAATGTTTACATAGCATAAGCACAAGGGAATATATGTTATTCCTTTGATTATTATTCCTAATTTCCTGTCTCAGTCTCACATTTTAGCAAATAGTTATTAATCCTCAGACTGGTATTTGCACCTTCCTTATATTTCTAGTGTCACACCCAGCTTTCACTGTACATATCTAATATACTTCAAGCATTGTTTTGTACAGTTCTCATACCATTACTTACATATGAATAACATGCACATCAAGTTATTTTATCTTTTCATCCTCCAAATTATCAGTCTTTAGAAACATTTTTCCAAATTCCGTTACAGATCAACAGTTTAGCTTCACATTATTCTTTATTTATTTTGGCTCCCCACAACTGACCATTGTCTGTCACCAGGTGCTTCCTTGTTCACTAAATTTACTCATTTATTTTATTTATTCCAGTTTGATTACCGGGGAGGTCCACTGGGTTTGAGGGCCCATTTTCAGTGGAGGCCCGGGGAGAAAAGCACCACAGAATAAAGTTTATTAACATGAAAATGGGTTTCTTCAACAAGAATAAGACAAAAACAATTAAAATTTTTGTTCAGAAAATAAAAACAAGCTTATAGCATAATAGCTAGATTTTACTATTTAGTTACATATACGAATCAGCAGTTGAGAGTGAGGTTAGGAAGGAACACCATAAAACACCCGTCAAAACTCCCACAGGATATACTTGATCTAATTCTGGTGATGGTGAGGAGATCAGAGCCATGGTGCAGTGTCATACTACTGCTGGGAATGTTTTTCATTATACTCTAATTTTCCCTTCCCCAGCATTACCTTGTTGAATGGCCAGGAGCAGATGAGTAATGGAGGTTTGGTGGCATACTGTCCCACCTACATGACACCTCTGCCAATGTTCCCTGCCTATTTCCCTTAAGGACAATGTCCTCTGTGCATTTTCAGCCTCCACCAGGGTTCAGCTATGAGGTATGCACCTCAGACACCTAAACAACTAATCAAAAACAAGTAATCTGGACTGTAGTTAAGACTTTATCCCTATAAGTAATAGTTCTGGTTTTATTTCACATTATTCCATCATCATTTTATAACATTTTATTTCTTATTTTATTTTTAACCTACACTTCTTCCCATCCATTTGTCCAGATTACATTTGAACAAAGTAAGGGAAGCACTTTGCTTTATGTGAACAGGAAGACAATTCCAAAGAAGTGGCATTCTCTGTGATACTTAACCCTTCAACATGTTAATTTTGTTGTAAAAGAGATTACAATCTTTAGAGTGGGCGTTTATGCCACCACTGGACTTGTGGATGTGTAGTACATTTCACAGGACAGGGTCTGTTGAGGCTCTGTACATGAGGCAGAGCTTGCCCCTCAGTAGCCTGTACAATAATGGCATTAGGGACAAGGCTTTAAAGTAGTCACTGTAGTCTTTATGATTTAGGTCCTTGATTTTCTTTTAGAAAAAGCACTGTGGTCATTCAAGCTGTCTTAAGCGTTTGGATAAGTACATACCAAAGAGGGCACTGTACTCACTGATCAGCCTAATAACTGGTGAACACAATGGACATAAATGACATATTCTTATTAATAAGATGTGGAATGACACAGGACTTTCCTGCAATACTGGATACATGGTGTTCAAAGGACAAGTTTGTTGTCCACATAGGTTCCCAGCTACTGGATCGATTTTCAGGGGTGTGCTGTCAATGTGACAGCTACAGGAGAAATCATGCTTGCTAAAGGAGAGAAGGAGATTACTACACACTTTTGGGTATTTAGTTTTAGTCCATAGTTATGACACCCGCTAATTTCTTAGGAAAGACCCTCTTGGAGGATCTTTGTTTACTCTGGGGAGTTTATGACAGCACCAAGTTTACAGCTGTCAGCAAACTAAGTCAGCCATAAACCCTTACCATTAGATTTGGTCACCAAGAAGTAAACATCAAAGAAGAGTGGCCCAAGGACTTAACCTTGGGGTATACCACTAGTGACAGGTCTTTTGGAAGTGGTACAGCCACCTATCCTAAACACCTGTGTCTATTTGTGAGCCAACTTGCTATGCAACGAGTTCGTAAACATTAACATTTAGCTAGGAGAGTTTATCAATAATACCTGTGCGTTGGATGGTGTCAAACACCTTTCAGAAGTCTAGATATGTATCAATTTTCCCTCATCTATTGTTTCAATAATCTTTTTAAAGAAATTGACCAGGTTAAGAAGACAGGATCTGCCCTTGACAAAACTGAACTGGCTTGGGTCAAAAGTTTGTAGGTTACCTATATCAGTTATTAATTCCATAATGGTCCTCTCCATAAACTAACAGATGAGGCTGGTTAGACTTATGGGTCTCTAATTACCCTGGTTTACTGACACCCCACCACTTTTGTGCATGGGGAAAACTCTTGCTGTCCTCCATTCATCTGGCACAAAGCCTGTTTGGAGGCTGATACTGAATAGCCTCTGAAGGGGGTTTGACAAGTCCTGTTTCAGGATGGCCAGTATGCAACCTGGTATGTTATCTGGCCCACAAAGAAGCAGTGTTCTTGGCTTTGAAAATTTTCAGTGGATTTGGATTTGGGAGATTTGAGGAGGAGGTCCAGATGTGAGTATGTGATCTGGAAATATAGGGGAAAAGAGAGAGGTGAAGTTGCAACTAAATTTATCTACTAGTAGATTTGCTATGTCCTCAGACTCCGATTATATAATTTATTATTAGCTATGTGCAGTGCTGGACATTGTTTGAGGCTTCCAATATAGTTACAGAAGACTTTATGGTCATCTTTTACCTGGGTGGCTACTTTTACCAAATATCTAGCTTTGGCTAATTTGATCAGGTTCCTAGTTAAGTTTAGAAAAAGCATTTCTGACATCTTGAGAGTTACTTTTATTATTATTGCATGCAATGATTTTCTTTTTTTATTGTAAAGCCTATTTATATTTGAGCTCCATCATGGGGGTTTATTTTTAAATTTGGCGTTGTATTTTCTTTGGTGGGGGGACAGATGCATCTATGTAGCTATTCATATGTACAAAAGAATTTGGCAGTAAAGAATTCTGCATATAAGTGGGGTCATCAAACTGGAGGGGGATGTTGACTTTAGCTAGGACATAACTCAGTTTTAATAGACTGTCCCTCATTTGGTCTCTGAATCCTGAAGTATTTGAAGATGTTTCCAGCTTTAGTCTTATGATGAATGTGACTGATTTATGGTTCAGTTTGACTAGGGAGGGAATTACAACTGATGGGGAACACAGCTGTCCCATATTGGTGAGGACCAGTACCAGGATTTTGTCTCCCCTTGCTGGGTGCAGACTAACTAGTCCAGAGAGTTTGTATTTATTAAGTCCAGAAATTTCTGAGGATACATATTAGGGATGTACAGGCCTCCCATTTGATGGACGGGTAGCTGATGTCCCCTAGGTGAATGGTGGTTGGCCTAATGCATAGTGATGACATACTAGTCAGGTAGGAAAGTATGGGCCAATGGGGACATTGAGAGAGTCCTATAGCTAACTGTGATTTGATAAGGGGTATTGTTTCTGGTTAGTTGAATGTGGAAGAGTTCCAGGTCATTATTCTGTCTCAAATGCCCGAAGATGAGATTCTGCTTCATAAATACTAAGCAGTCTGGTAAGCCTTATTGCCAAAAATGGCCCCCAAAATCCCTGCTTTTATGGCCATCCTTCAATTCTTGGTCAATGTCCACTGAAGGGGCAACCTCTACCATGGCCACATCTGTCCAAGGAGGAGTCAAAGGCCTGATGTTGGGGTTTCTGTAGAAAGAGAGACTTGCACCCCTTTTGCTTCCTGTTACAGGATCTGTGAGGGGTGTCAAATCTGACACCTACAGTAGACAGCATCCTTCCTTCTTATTCACACCTCAGTAAACTTCACATTAAGTCTGAAGAGGGTGAGACTACCAAAAGGCGTGTTGGTAAAGGATGCCTTAAAACTGCCTGCTAAGTTGCAAAGGCAAAACCAGACATGAAGCCTTGAGGCAGTGCCTGTTCTCACCACTTCAGCTGCTCCATCAGCTGCACTGTGGTATTTAACATCGTACCCACAGTGGTCTCCGTCTGCTTCTTGGCTCAGCCATCAATAGCTTTTGCAAAGAGTTTAAGACCTGTTCTGCTAAATCTCTTTGGAAGAAGTTCATGTGTGTTGCATGGTTCAAAAGTATTTGAGACATATACTTACTTCCTTATTCTGTCAAATTCTCTAGACTCCCTGTTAGGGAGGACGGACAGCAGCTGAAACATCCAAAAACTCTTGTTTGGTAATTGCCCCTACAATCAGAGTCTAAAAGAGGCCCCTTGAACAAGCACTACCTATCCTTAAGGGGACAAAGAACTTTGTCTAGCTTCTGGAGAATTGCCTTAGTGGAGTCTGGTTCCTGCGATGCCCTCCTAGTAGCTAAATCTATAAGATGATCAGCTGGAAGGACTAGCAGCAGAATGATGAGCATTGAAAAGCACCTCCTCATCTTGAGAGGGAGATTTTAGTTAGGCAGGATCTTCTCTGATGCAGCTATTCAAGGATTTCATCAAAAGTGGCATCTTCTGGAGTGGCCTGTGTTGAACCCTCTCACTCATCCAAGTCAGCGTCAACATTAGGGACTCCATAGGGGAGTACACATGCCTCATTTTAGACATCCTTTTCTTGAGAATATTTGGAGGTGGTTGGTCTGAATCCCCAGAGGATAGATTGAGCTTGCAATGGTCCCTTGAGGCTTTCTTTTCTTCTCTGCTTCAATGATGTATGATGAATGAGCTGAAGGACTGATTGTTGCAAGCCAGGGGCTACAGCTTACACCAGTGGAAGCTCTGTATGGCTCCTGGAAAGAGTTGATGATCCTGGATCCATCAGCATTGGAGTCCTGACCAAGAGCCATATCCATCCCACTCATGTGGATGTAAGCAGCACTCAGTAAAGAAGTCCTGACACCCACGATCCAGAGGACTTCATTATGGTGACTGATGTCAATACATTGAAGGCCAAAGACTCCAACGCTGAGAATGGCACCACAGGAAGTGGTGCTAGGAACAGTGTTAAAGACTTGAAAATAAGCAGTCAACTCAGATATTCTACTTAAATCAAACATCTTGGCTTTGAGTGAATCATACACAAAGGTGTTAGTGCCAAGGTACAAGTCAATACCAAACACAAAGGGGACAGGATGGAACCCTTCTCAATCTGTGCATTCAGGAAAATCTTCATCATATCATCCAAGTCTACTTCTGTAGTACTACTAAAGGACCTAGCAGACCAAAGGAAAGGAAAAACGTGCATAGAGGACATAATGACAGCAAGTAAGAGAAGTCTTTTTCAGAGGGCTGCCTGCTGTTAGATTACTTAGGAGACCTGTCCTGAATTATAATAGGATCTGAAGTTAATGGAGCCCTAGGTGAAGTCTCATGCAAAGAGACCAGTGACAAAGAAGGATGTCCCAGTTCTTGCACTGGAACTTTTGGGGCCAAAGATGTGTCATCTGTTTCTTCTTTTTCTTGAATGTTTCTTTCTTTTCTTTATTTCCCTCTGCCCCAATTTCTCTGAAGAGAAAGTCTGGGGATTCAGAGAAAGGATTGCTTTCAGAATTACTTTATTTCTTCTGTCTGCTAAGGATTGATACCCATACACTTTACAAAAGATACAATCGGCAGTAAGGTGATCTGGCCCCAGGCACACCATGTAAGGATTACTTGTGTCCTTGGGCAGGATCTTGTTACCACACTGGCCACACTAAATGAAAATTGTATCCATGGAAATGAAAAAGTAGCAACACCAATAATTGCAACAATGAAATTAACAATATTATCAACTAATGTCTGAACGATGTACAGCACACAATAACAGCTACTGTATCAAAGGCTAGAAAACAATAGGGCTAGAAAAAAGGGCAGAGTATTACAAAAAAAAAAGAAAAGTTTAACAAGGCATTTTTTTAATGAAATGAATCACTAAAGTGGCAGACAAGAAACAGACACTGGGTCTCCTGCCTAAATGCCATGAAGGAGATGAAGGTGTTAAGAAGAAAAAAAAATTAACTATTTTAAGAGGAGGAGAAGCGCCAACATCCTGGAAGAAAGTGGTGGTGGCTGTAATACCTTAAGAGGGTAAAGACCTATCAGATCCAGCTTCATACAAGCCCATTTCAATCCTAAACCATTATTAGAAAGTGTTTGTCTATAATGGCTAAAAGAATGGCAAAGGTGATGCCAAAAGATATGGATCAATGTGGTTTTGTGGAAAGGAGGCAAACATTTGACAACATTAACAGAACACTGATGACGAGAAAGAAGTAGAATGTAAGAACATACCACTGTTGTTGGCAGGTCTTGATGCAGAGAAAGCATTTGACAGAGTAAGCTGGGAGTTTATGAGCTGGGCAATGGAAGCATTTGCATTACCTGATAAACTTATAAGGTTGATTAGGAAGATATATGACGGATTGGAGGTGAAATTAAAGTATGTGGGTTCCTCTCTAATAATTTTTATTTGAGCAGAGGAACCAGGCAGGGGTGTCCTCTTTCTCCTTTGTTATTTGCATTATATTTAGAACCAATGGCAAAGAAAATAAGGGACTCAGAAATTCAAGGATATAATTGGCATGGTAGTCAAGAAAATAGGTCTCTTTTTTGGAGATATTATTTTATACCTGATAAAATCACAAAAAGACATTTCTGTGTTGTGGAACATTTTGAGACGGTTTCAAATCTTTTTGGGATACAAAATTAAGGAAGCTAAAACAAAGGCAATAGCTGTAAATTATGTACTCACACACAAACTGGTTCAGCAATATCCATATTTATCGGGACACAATAAAATGAAGTACTTAAGGAGTATGGATTAAATAGGACTCTGGTGTGGCAGCTAAAGATATGTGGGAAGAGACTGAACAAAAGATAAAACAAAAACTGAGAAATTGGAAGTTCTGTTATATGGATAGCAAGATACAAGCAGTTAAAATGTTTTAATCCCCTTTAGTTTTATACACAGGTCAGGCATATTTTTATCAACCAGAGGAGAAATTGTGGATTGGAATCAATAAAGAGCTGAAGGATTTTATCTGGGAGGGGAAGATGGCAAGAGTTTAGTGGAATAAGCTAATTCTTCCAACAGAACAAGGCAGTCTGGGATTACCCGATTTGAGAGGGGGTATTTCAGAGCTAGACAGTTTAGGCACCTATACATAGTATAAGCAGAAACCTAGAATTCAAAGTGAAAAGGATTGATGACGTAACAGTCCGTAAGCTCAAAAAACAAGAGGAGACTGGGATTTTGTATGCAGATCCTTAAGGAGAATAACAATAACCATACAGAATATTATATTCATTAAGTACTAGAATGTATTATAAGAACTAAGCCAACATGGGAATGGAGAAAGGAGATTTTGCAGCTAAGGATGACTGAAATTAAGGATACAGACAACATGCAAGAAGGGTCTGGAATTTATTGGAAAAAACTGACAAAAGAACCAAGGTGTTGGGAGCAAATAATTAGAGAGGGAAAGGTAATAGAATGGGAAGAGGACAATAATTTATTTGAACTGCAAGCTAGAGATTGCCTTCCCTTATCATGGACTGATATCAGTGTATAGGCAAACAGAAAGAAATATGGGGATCCTAAGGGAAATACCAGCACTGGTAGAGTTATTAGTAGAATGTAGAACAGAAGCTGCTGTTAGAAAAGGAATAATTAGTAGAACATATAAAACACTGCACGATAACTATAAGAATCAATCACAGGAGGTTAGAAAGGGCTGGGAAGAGAGACATTGTTCCTTTGTGAATTGCTTTTCCAATGGGGGATATATGTGTCTCAAATATGCAACACAGTCTACAAGATTTAGGAACTTTATTTGGAAGTGTTTACATAGATATTTTTATACCCCAAGTAGGCTCCAAAGATTTTTTCTTTGGGTAGGTAGCAAATGCTGGAGGTCTGATGGAGAAGAAAGAGGTAACTGGGAACATATTTTCTGGGAGTGTAATAAGTTGGCAGGCTTTAAATATTCCCTGCAGACTACTCTATCAGACATACTGGGTGAGCAAAGTGGTATGATTAAAGAAATTATTTTTTGCGTTATGATACAGAATCAGAATTGCCTAGACATAGCAAGGCCTTGCTGAATCTAATTACGGTGGCTGCCAAAAAAAGCAATTACTATGAAATGGAAATTAAAGTCTAAACTAATTGTACTAGAAGTAGTGAATACAGTAACAGAGATAAAACAACTGGAAATGATATATGGAACAATATATGCAGACAAGGAATGAGGTTTAAAAGAAGGCAGGATTTGAATGAGCTACGTAATGTTTGACTGACAGTAACTGGATAGATTATAAATGACATATAATGTTTGCAAGTGATCATTTTTTTAATTAAACAAGAAACATCTTTAGCTATGTATTAAGGCTGAATTTTTAAATTTATATTTATGGTTTCTGTTTCTTTTGTCAAATTTTCTTTGATCAACCTGTGAATCATCAGTTTTCACAGATTCACAGCTTGCTGACCGTAGACTCAATGAGAGAACATATCGCAGTGAGTTTTATGAAGTTTTCTCTTTTCCCCACTGTTGTATGACGTTTGATTTGTCATATATAAGTAGTGGGGCATAGCCATAAAGATTTGTTTTGTTTTTTATGGTACATTTGACTGAATGTTCTTTTAGTCAAGTGTGGGCAACGTCTTGCATGTCAGTGATGGTGTTTTTAGAAGACTGCTAATAGATTCATATACATATTATATTTAATTTGATCTCATCACAATTCATTGAAAAGAAAAAAAACACCTTGACAATTGATCAAAACACAAATCATTGTAACATTTCACAGAAAGTTTCATATACAGCAAATATAACTCCAAAAGCTTGTTTTGCAGGTGGCAAGCCCTCGTGCACCCCTCACCCCTTCTTCCTTTAGTATACTAACTCCACAGTCACACAACCGCTGAGAAAAGAGAAAGTTCCTTACACATTAAAACACTGCTTACACACAAACAGAAAGTTCTAGAGATGGAGGTACAACAAAACATACTGATCAACAATAATTTGCAATGTAATTACAAATATCCAAAGCCACAGCAACAAATAATATTCTATAGCATTGCCCAGTTTTCTCTCTAATGTGACTTCATTGATTTGCGTTTTCCATGAAATTCGTTTTCAATTATCAGTGTTTGTTCTTTTTGATGAAATATGATTACAGTAAATGAGATGTTCCCATATGTGTACATTACATATAAGGGCAAGCAGTGTTATAAAAATTGAGCAAAAAAGCTATTAAATGAAACAACATTTAAATTTCAATGAGCACTTAACACAGAGGCAACGCTTGAGCTGTTTCATCACTAATAGTACCAAACAAGGTCTGAGGGCAGTCAGTGCAGCAGGGGATTTTTTTCAGGAGGTGCTTGAAGCAAGAAGCACTAGCAGAAGACCAGAGTGTATTCAAGGAGTGACTCAAAATATATTGGTACTTGGATCCTTAGACTTCCAAACAATTAGGACTCCCAAGAACTGTTAACTTCTGAAACGTTTTACACAAACTTTATTAAATTTCCAGACAGAGATTTTAATATGATCAACAATTTTTCAGTACTACATTTTTGTCTTACATAGTGAAAACAGTCAATTCCAATACCTATGAAATAGTCATCTGCTTGCCCAAAGTACCTGTCCAATTTAATCCTTAATAATCAGTTTACTGTGTAACCTTACCTCAAAATGTATTAACAAACCTCATTTATAGTTACCAGCATACATTTTAGGTACAGCTTTCCAGTCTGCCCAGCCATCTTGTTCCTGATACAACATGCAAAATAAGATGGCTCTTCTCCTTTGACTATAATCATTACTTCCATTCATCCCACTTTTCTCCAGTAACCTTAATCTGTCTAGCCTTATGCTCCTCCTGCTATTCTACTAGCTTCAAAGGTAGTGCCTTAATTTTATTTGCCACTTTGCCTAGGTCCTGAAAAAACAGCTTTTTCCTATCCTAAAACACCTTCAGGATGGCTAAGGAGGACATTTTTAATTTCCACATTTTTCAGCTGCACTTCTTTGTTGAATCTATGATCATAACTGATTCTTCAATGTGACTTTTCAGTAGTCATACTGGTATTAAGTTCTTACCTCTCTGCTACAATTTCCATACTATCTGTTCTTTGCCATAATATGGAAAGAATTTTATCAATATCAGTCTATCTGAGTTCTGACTCTTACAGAGAAAAATGTTTCAGCAATGTTATACCCATACTTCACAACTTATTAGCACAAAAAATCTGGACAAAGCCTACAATAATTGGGGGACAAGGGCCCAAAAATAGGAACAGATTTTAAATATTGCTTTTATAAACTTAGAAAGTTGACAGAATAACAGGATTTTTGTTAGCATGCATTTTCTGAAGGATATGAAGTCTGAAACTCAACGGTATGTCTTTAGTGACTTCAAACCTCAGTTATTTGCCAGAAAACCACAAATTTTATAGGGAACAAACCAAAAATATGAGGCAAAAATCTGGACTGTTGTGAATCTAGTCCACTATGTCATCTTGTTTCAAACACACTACATACATCAGGTATTCCTCTTTCTCACTTTCCATAACACAATACAGTCTTAACTTTCACTTTATTGCTTTATATTCTATTCATTTTAAACATTTCTCAATCTGGTAAATTTGCTTCACTGTCTCAACAGTTCTGTATCAAATCTAATACATTTGCCATTTAAAAGGCTCCAAACCTACCTCATGATTATGCAAAAAAAAAGTTTAAATAGCTCAGATGGAAGAGCAGTAAACTGAAGATATAAAGGTCTCTGGTTCAGCCCCATATTTGCACTGAGAGATTGGTATACCGGTTAAAGTGTTTACCTTCCAGTCACAAGTACAGGGTTTGATTCTTCAGCCTTCCCTGTGGTAACTGGTGTAAGTTCATGGCCACATTATAGGTGAACCGGGATTCTAACCTAGCACACTCCAAATTTGGGGGTGAGAGGTTGGCATAATGGTTAAGGTGTTTACCTTACAAACACAAGGTGCAAGGTTTGATTCTTACTTGGAGTAACTGGATAAGCTGAAAATGGGCCACAAGGGCAGCTACCCTAGTAATAATCTATGAACCATCTAAAGTAACCAGTCATTATTTTAATATACACTTTATTCCAGCCAGGTTTCAAATATATATCCAAATAACCTCCACACTATTTGTGACTTTAGTCACTTTCAGTCTCAAACTTCTTTTTGCTGTGTCTGAAGTCACAAGTCCAAAAACATTATGACCAACTCTCTGCAGCTCGTAACTACTTCTTCATGGTACTTTGACTCCACCATAGATAATCTTAGAGCTGAGGTTCTTAACCTTTGTGAGGCCGGGGCCCAGTAAATTCTTTTTTATAAGACAAGGGCCCGGTCCAACAAATTTACTCATAAAACACTTTCCAAAGCAGGAGGATGTCAAACTGTCAGCAAAACACTTATCACATACACATGCCAAATAGTTATATATGCAAAGTATCTAATTTAATAAAGATAAATGAATGAATCTCTCAATTCTAAACACTAGTTCCAACAGTAACTAACATTTTGAATGCAAAAATGCAGCACTTTTAACATTTACTAACGAAGAGGATGCTGCTAGCAAACAGATTTATTTGTAGACGAAACAATGAAATATAAAGTGCCTGTTGCACTTGAAGAATAAATTGCCTATATTACATTAAAAAAAAATAAGCTGGTAATATTGTAATAGGGAACAGATGGCAAACTGATAAGTTCATAGTTACTAGGTATTTCCTCCAAAGGAGGACATACTTAGGACTGCAACATCCACCATCCACCCCCTTTAAAGTACAGTACAGTAGCAGCAACCCATCTACATACTGTGGGAGTAAAACCCACAGCCTTCTGCATCAAAAGCAAGTATACTACCTGCTGTGCTACTAACAATGCTTTTAAATATTTTAGCACAGTAGTGATATCATTTGCTGAGCAACTGTTGCACAATGCAAACAAACTTGGCATAAGCAGCACTAAACTTTTCCCCTGAAGCTCTCAGCTTCTTGTAAAATACACTTGATAGTCCACTATTTCTCTCAACTTTGCAGCACAAGAAATGTAGAAAAAGCCAAAAACAAAGGCCCAAAACCAGGGACGCATTTTAAACATTGCTTGTATAATCACAGAAAGTTGCTAGAATAAAATGTTTTGTGTTCCCATGCATTTCCTGAAAGATAGGAAGACTGAAACTTAAATGACTGTCATTATTTAGTGAATTCAGTCCTCGCTGATTTACCAGAAAACCACAATTTTTAAGAGGAACAGACCAAAAATATGAGCCAAAAATCAGCTATGGACCCAACTCCTTAAGTGGTGGTAGCAGTACAGAACTCAGGCTCTTGTTGTTTGTACTGTAAGGTACAGGGTTTGAGCCTGAGTAACACTAACCACCAGGCCCCCCTAACTGGGGCATTTTATACACACACACACACACACACACACACACACACACACACACACACACACACACACACACACACACACACACACACGCACACACACACGCACACTCACGCACACACCCATTGTGACTTGCAGATTCAGGAATGAACTGAACAGAACACTAACCTGCCGATTCAGATAAATAGGCATACACATTCAGCAATGAAATCCACTTAATTAAATAGGCAGTGGCAGCACAGCAATAAACAGCTTTCCATGACCGTTAAATTTCGTGTCCGCGTGAAGGAAGGATGTCTGTAAAATGCACAGATGTAACAACACCCTCGTCAAAAGATACTGCCCCTCTCACCACCCCCCACTCCCCTCAGTTACGCCACTGTCACTCACACATCTCTCTGCTGATCTCTTTCTCACACAGCCACTTTCGTATTCATACATCCATTCATTCACACATTGCTCTCACTCTCTTCCGATCTCTCTCACACATACATTTTCTCATTCATACATGCATTCACTCACACATCAGTCTCACTCTCTTCCAATCTGTCTCTCACACACCCACTTTCTTATTCATACATGCATTCACTCACACATCGCTCTCACTCTCTTCCGATCTGTCTCTCACACACCCACTTTCTCATTCATACATGCATTCACTCACACATAGCTCTCGCGCTCTTCTGATCTCTCTCACACACACACACACACACACACACACACACACACACACACACACACACACAGTCTCTTACTCTCTAGGACTCATGGCCAGTCTGTTTCTGTCCACACCTTTGCAGACTGTCCATGATTTTGCCCCACGTATTTATCATGTTCATTTTGTTTCTGAAAGTCAGCAATACTACACACTTCATACTTCTTATTGTTCAAAAAATGTGTATTGATGCAAAACCTGCTTCACCAACTTACAGTAATATTTAAATACTTTTGCACCTCCTAAATTCTTAAGGGAAGAAGTCAAGAGCTATGTATGCAGTGCAGTCAAACAAAACAATCAACTGAACTGAAAAAAAAGATGATAAAGCAATTCAGTCCACTTTGTGGGCAAAAAATGTGTAGCAATTTAGACTTCAGCTGGAGAAATTATGTTTAAAAGTTCACATAATAAATTAAAACCGTAAACAGTTATAGAAATATATGTGATATGGAAGCCACGGTTTACAAACCAGCAGCACAAGAATACAAACTTTAGAAGGGAGAGGGGGCATCTGAGAGTCACTTTTAAGAAATATGTGAAATGGTAACTGCAAATGATTCACTGACAGAAGTGCAAAGTCAGCACAGTAACTGTGCATATGAATGTTATGCTTACCGTACTGTGGGACAGGAGTAGTGGCAACAATATCCACAGATTTTTTTTGCAGCCACTGAAAAGAAATAAGTTTAAAGCAGCTCAGTATAACTAAATTCCTAAATTGCCGGTATTAGGAACAGATGGATGATGCTCAACAGAGAAAAATGTAAATGCTGCAGTCTTCAAAATTAGAAGCAAACTCAAGAGCACCACCTTGCTACCTCTTCCAGATGAAATAAACCAGGCAGGGCATAAAGCAAGTTTTTTTAAATGTTAACATATATATTTTGCTTCCAAATCTGCAATGTCCTAATATTCTGTTTTATAAATTAGGCAAGAAGCAACTGAAAAGGGTGGCATAAATGACTGCAGGCAGTGTGTGACACCAACCAAAGTTACAATGTAGTGGCTATGTTAATGTGAAAGATGTCAAGAACTGGCAATATCAGTTACTAAGAATGAAACAGATGGGCAGGAGGGAAATGTAAAACAGTGGCCAGATAATAATGAAAGACACTACCTATTACTGTTTAGGACTTAACCAAACACTTTCTATCAGGAGACAATTGGCACAGCTGTAACTGTCTTGTTTTTTCATGGCCTCACTATTTTTTTCTCTCAGAGTCTTTGCTTTGTCTCATAAAATGTGATTTCCAGACAAGGCTGAAAGAGTTACACTAACCAAGCGTACCTCTCAAGTTGTTTGCTCAGGAATTCTGGACAAAGCTGAAAATAATGGAGGGACAAAAGCCCTAAAATAAGGACAATTTTTAAATATTATTCTAGTTCACTTGAACAATGACTACAATAAGAATTGCATCAACATGCATTTTATGAACAATAAGTATTAAATTCTAATGTCTAGCATTATTGACCAACTATAATCCTCAGTGATGCATCAGAGAAATACAGGAGGCAGTCATAGCTCTAGCTCTCAACCAGTCAAGGACAAATCTCAGCAGAATCAGGGTCAAACCCAGAAATAATCAGGGACTATCTGGGATTCTTTTAAAATATTAGTGCTATTACCTAACACTACAGGCAATTAAGTGTTACCACCTGGGTACAACATACACAGGCTGGATCGTGTTTCCAGGAAGGGGGGTGGGGTAGCTGTACTCTATAGATCTGAGTTTAATGTCAACATAGATGTAATACAACCACCTCAGATTAATAACTCAGAGATTATTGCCATCAAATTGCAACTTAATAAAAATAAATGCATTAATATCATCTGTATGTACATTCCCCCAGGTAACAATATATCTACACTTGAAGATACCCTGCACTGGCTATCATGTCACTACCCCCAAGAAACCCTACTACTTGGAGATTTTAACATAGACTGGGGCACCTTGTTCCTCAGAATCCCCAACCACCCATTTTAACCTGCATGCATTTACACAAATCATATCCACCCCTACCAGGATACGTAAACCCAACCAAAAAGAAAGCATACTTGACTGGGTACTCATAGTCACCCCCAACTGTACACCTCTGGTACCCTCCTTGATGACCTAAGCGATTACCTTCTCACATATATAATTAAGGACAAAGCCATTAACCCCCAACAACCCTTACTCAGAAAAGTTATAAACAAAAAAACTTTAACCCTGCCAAATTCCAACAAAAACTAAACTCATGTAATTGGTCTATTCTAAAACACCTCCCCTTAGAGGAAGCAGTTGTATACTTTAACAACAAATTCCTTGAGATCCTTGATTTGCATGCACCTGTTCCTTCAAAGAGAAAGTACAGTTGTGTACCTACCATAAATGTAGATGTTAGAGTGTATTCACTGTTGCAGTCATTACTCTTGGCCTGCTGGCAGGCTACTCGCAGTCGGCCTGAATTCCAAAGTCCTGGTCTGGCGTCGGTTGCTGTCGCCTCTTCCCTGACGTCAGTGCGCCAGGGGTATAAAAGATGCAGCCGACGCCATTTTCTTCAGTTTTTCTTGCCCCAGATGTCAGGTGCCCCCAAAACGGTAGGCTAAAAAAATTATGCTAATAAACATGCATGCAGTAAAGTAAACATTTCCTTCATCTACAAGCAAATACACCACATAGGTTGTATAGAATAGAGAAGTACAGATAAGACCCAGCAAAAGAAAGGGGGATGGTGGGAGGGTAACCTGGACTGCAACAGTGAATACACTCGAACATCTACATTTATGGTAGGTACACAACTGTACTATGTTCATTGTGTTTCACTGTTGCAGTCATTACTCTTGGGTTGAATCCCAAAGCTGAGGATGGGTGACTGGGGCTAAATAGGATTAGGAGAGGCTATGAGGCCCTGCAGAACTGCAGTGGCAAAGCCTGCTCTGGATTTAGAGTAGAGAGGTAAGTGGTAGTGCTTTGTAAATGTGTGCACTGAACTCCAAGTTGCAGCCTCTAGGATGTCTTTGGTTGGTACTCCTCTGTGGAAGGCTGCTGAAGTGGCTGCCACCCTGGTTGAATGTGTCCTAATGCCCTTAGGCACTGATGTGTCATGTTGTGAGTAGCAGAAACGAATGCAATGGCCTATCCATTTTGAAATAGTCTGTTTTGAGATAGGCTTTCCTTTGATCCTGCAGCATATGCCACTAAAAGTTGCTCAGTCTTTCTGAAAGCTTTAGTTCTGTCCAAGTAGAAGCGTAGCTGCCTGTGTATGTCCAAAGAATGCATTAGTCTCTCACCCTTGTTTTGTGGGTCTGGATAAAAGATAGGCAAGTGAATGGTTTGGTTAAGGGCCACACTGGAACCACCTTAAGCATAAATGTTGGGTTTGTCCTCAGAGAAAACCTGTCTGGATGGAAAATGATAAAAGCTTCCACAGCCATGAGTGCCTGTAACTCTGAGACTCGTCTTGCAGAGGTTATTGCTAGGAGCAGAGCTGTTTTCCAGGATAAGAATTTTATATCAGCTGTTGAGGCTGGCTCAAAAGGAGGCAGTGTAAGTTTTTCCAAGACATAATTGAGGTCCCATGCAGGTACTGGTGCTCTCCTTGGAGGTGTTATGTTTTTGGCCCCTCTGAAGTACTGCCTTATTAAAGGATGAGAAAAGATAGGTGGTTCCGTATTGTAATGAGCTGAAATGGCAGAGGCATGGATCTTAACTGATGAAAAGGATAGGCCTTTGTCCAGCATCTCAGTTAAGTATTGTAAAATCTGAGGAATATTTGGTACAAACATGTGCCTGGTTCCAAGCACAGAACCTCTTTCATTTTTCTGCATAAGATTTTCTGGTACTGGGCCTCCTGGCCTCCAAAATAACATCCATCACAACTTTGGAGAGAGGGGTGTTCTGAATGGCTACATTATCCGCCATGCTGCCAGATTTAAGGTCCTGAGTTGGCTGTGCAGGATCTGATTGTTTTGCTGGGTCAGTAAGTGAGAAATTTGAGGCAATGTCCAGGCTGGACCTTGAGACAAGTTCTTTAGGATTGGGTACCAGTGCTGGCATGGCCAGTCTGGGGCAATCAGTATCCTTTTTGGCTTCTCTTGTCTGACCTTTAGGAGTACCTTGGGGAGGAGAGGCAGTGGAGGAAAGGCATATACTGTTAGGTTTTTCCAGCTGAAGGATAAGGCATCCACTTTCCATGCTTGCTTGTGATAAGTCCTTGTGCAGAATCTCTGTAGCTGGCAGTTGTGAGGGGAGGCAAATAGATCTATGTCTGGGCATCCCCATTTCCTTGTTATCATGCTGAAGACTTGTGGATCCAGTTTCCACTCATGGGGATCCATGAGGTTTCTGCTTAGTTCGTCTGCCAGTGTATTTATCTTTCCGGGCAGGAATTGTGCTTGCAGGTGAACTTGATAAGTCAATGCTGTGTCCCACAAAGTCATGGCTTGTCTGCAGAGGGGATAGGAATGTGTGCCTCCCTGCTTGTTTATGTACCACATGACTGTAGTATTGTCCGTCTTTATCAGTAGCGAAAGCTGTCAGGGCATTCTGAACAGCTAGCACCTCTTTTTGATTGATATGAAGATGCATCTGGCTTGCGGGCCATGTGCCCTGAATACATTTTCCTGCCATGTGGGCCCCCTAGGCATAATCTGATGCATCCGTTGTTAGTGTCCACCTGGCTGTGGGTAAAGTGAATGGCTGTCCCTTGTTGTGGTGACAGGCCTGTGCCCACCATCGAAACTCCTGTTGCAGGCAGGGAATGAGGGTGATTAATGTTTCCAAGCTGTGGCAATGTTGAGTCCAAACACTTTTTAGATACCATTATAGTTTCCTCATATGCAGTCTGGCATATGGAATTAACAGAATGCAGGATGCCATGAAGCCCAAAGCCTGCAGACTTTTTCTTGCAGATAACTGGGTCTTTGCTGCCAACATTTTGAAGTAAGAAGTCAGCTGCCTTTGCTTGTCTGGCGTGAGATAAGCCATCTGGGCAGTTGTATTTAAGCTTGCACCCAGGAATATTATCTCTTGAGAGGGTACTAGTTTTGATTTATTTTCGTTTAATGTGTACCATAGGCAAATTAGTAATCTTTTTACAAATGCCAGCTGCTTTAGTAGAATGTCCTTGTTCTCTGCTTGAATAAGGCAGTTGTCCAAGTAAGGATATATCTGAATTCCTCTTTGTCTGCAAAATGCAATTACTGTTGCCAGGCATTTTGTGAAGACCCTGGGCGCAGTAGATAAGCCAAAGGGCAGTGCAGAGAATTGGTAGTGCATTGAGCCAGCTATGAATCTGAGGTATCTTCTGCAAGATTGTTTTATTGGGACATGCCGGTATGCCTCTTTTAGGTCCAATGTTACAAGCCAAGCCTTCTTGCCCAGCATGGGCAGAGGCTGCTGCAGAGTCAACATTTTGAATTTTGGAACGTCCAGAAATGTGTTTAGAATAGACAGGTCCAGTATTGGTCTCCAGGCTTTGTCCTTTCTGGGTACTAAGAAAAGTCTTGAGCAAAATCCTTGTCCCTGCTATTGCTGTGGTACTTGCTGAATGGCCCTCATATCCATGAGGGATCAAACTTGCTTTTGTGCCTCTGCCCATTGATTATGTGGCAGGTCTGGCATACCTTTTGCCCTTGGCAGGGTGTGGAAATGGAACCTGTAGCCCTGAGACACTATGTTCAAGACCCATTTGTCCTGGGTGATCATGTGCCAGTTTTGTGAAAAAAGTGCTAGTTTTCCCCCTAAGGGGGCTGCCAAAAGATAAGTGTTTGGTGCTGGCAGAGGAAAGTCATTGGGACTGTTTCCTGTATGGCTGTGAATTGTCTTCTCCGCTTTGGAGGTAGAAGCACCCCACTGTTTAGGTCTGTATGAGCCTTGGGGCTGGGATCTGCCTCTGGGGCATCTGTATCTGCCTCTTTGTGGCCTGTCTGACAATGGAAAGGACCAATTCTTTGTAGGCCAGTTCCTGCTAAATCTGGGTGGCTGCACCTGTAAGAAATCCTTAACTGTCTGCATAGATTTCGCTTTGTCCTCCATTTTCTTCAACACCTCTTCTGCTTTAACACCAAACAAAGTATCATGCTTTAATGGAGCATCTAATAATTTTGCTTTAACATGATCAGGCAGATTCTGTTCCTTTAACCAAGCATGCCGCCTAATGACAGAACCCGTAACAGCGGCCCTGCAAGAGGCCTCCAGAGAATCAAAACCACATTGCAAATTATGTTTTCCCACTTGTTCAGTTGCATGCAATAAATCCCTCAGAAGCCAATGCCTGCTCAGCGGCTCCGGACCCATCTGAGCGAATATTTTCCAAGTGTCCAATACCTTGAAGTTTCCAGAGGCCTAGTCTGCTCCACGTGGAAGTCAGAAGTGGCCTGCGGCTCTGAGGTAGCAGGCATCAGGGGCTGCAAAAGCACCTCACTGAGAACCGGCAAACCAGCGACTGGCTTAGAAGAAGCCTTGTCGTCAGTTCTGGACCTCGGATGCCTGTCCTTTTCCTTTTCTTGCGTTTCTTGTGAATTGCAGTAGCCGGATGGCTATCCGACGACATAGTGTAATTAAATCTCCGGCCAAAGTAATGAAATGCAAATTTGTACCGATGCTTAATAGTGCGTTGCTTAAAACAAGCACAAAACCTGCAATTAGCAACGTCATCATCAGGGCCTAGGCAAGGAATACAATAAGAATGCAAGTCCTTATGAGGTATTTGCTTCCCACAAGAAATACAATTATTAACTTTTTCTGTCATCGGTCTGGAGCAAGAAAAAAGTTTCCCCAACTGGGTACTTATCTTTAAATGAAGACTACGGATCTGAATTCTAACACGAAAATCTCAGGAGTCAGCCGACCGGCACTTGGAACTGCTTCTGCTTCGAGCACCGCGCGGCAAGAAAGACTGAAGAAAATGGCGTCGGCTGCATCTTTTATACCCCTGGCGCACTGACATCAGGGAAGAGGCGACAGCAACCGACGCAGGACCAGGACTTTGGAATTCAGGCCGACTGCGGGTAGCCTGCCAGCAGGATAACCCAAGAGTAATGACTGCAACAGTGAAACATGATAAACATCAAAGGCAAAAACTATGCCATGGCTTTCTAAAGAGTCTAAACTCAAACTTACCCTTAGAAACAAAGCATGGGCTTTATGGCATACTACTAAAGACCCCCAAGATCACATTAAATACAGGCAATCTAGGAACGAAACTAAAAAAATCCATTCTACAAGACAAAAAACAATACTACCGTAATTTACAGACACAGTAAATCAAAATAACCCTCAGAAGTTTTGGGCAGGTTTAAATAATCTACTACATCCTGGACAAACTTCAACCCCTATCCCCGCTGCTACTATTGATAAACCCCTGAGGATGTTTTAGACAGTTTTAACCGATTCTTTACTGAAACAATTCAAGCCCTAGCTAGCCAACTACCTCCTAGCTCCCCTTGCCCTGAAAGTTCCTCCCCTAGAAACCTACTCTCGTTCATCTTCCAACCAGTCGCCACTTCGTTTATCTGTACCTTGATCAAAAAATTAAAACCCACTACACTCTCTGCTGATCAACTCCCTGCCGAGTACCTGCAAAAATCAGCTGATGCTATTGCTTACCCCATCTCAATACTAATCAATCAAACCATAGTAGAAGCTAAAATTCCCATCATCTGGAAAATATCCTATGTAATCGCACTTCACAAAGGAGGCAGCTCTACTGAATTCACAAATTATAGGCCAATAGCTATACTCTCTCCACTTGAAAATATTATGGAAAAATGTATTCATAGACAACTCATGCACCACCTAATCCAGAATCACCTTATGACAGATACCCAAGCATGGCTTCTGACCTCACCACAGCACTACTTCAGCACTCCTAGCCTTTACCAACACCATAAACCACAATCGCAACAATAACTACATATCCTCAGCCCTCTTCTTGGATCTTTCCAAGGCATTTGATATGTTTGATCACCAAATTTTAATCCAGAGCTTGCAAACAATTCTGTCTAGATACTAAAGCCCTTCAATGGTTTCAATCCTAACTGAATGGTAGACAGCAGGCTCTCTAACCTACTACCCAACACCCTTGGAGTACCACAAGGCTCTATACTAGGGCCCCTGCTGTTCTCCATCTTCATTAACGACCTTTATACTGTCGCCCCAAAAGTCAGCTGTATCCAATACACTGATGACTCTACCCATTTGCTCGGCCACATCTCTTAACAGAGTTATGGTCAGGAAGTTAGAAAGCATTAGGACCAGCTATTAAGCCCTGCAAGACTGCAGTGGCAAACCCAGCTTTGGATTTAGAAAATAGGCATGTGGTAAGGTATGTACAGAGCTCCAGAAAGCAGCTTCTAGGATATCCCTGGTAGGGACACCTCTGAGAAAGGCTGTAGAGGTAGATGCAGCCCTGGTGGAATGTGATCTTGTCCCTTGTGGGGTAGGTTGTCCATGGTGCTTATAGCAGAAATGAATGGAATGGGCTATCCACTTAGAAATGGTTTACTTTGAAATGACCTTCCCCTCTGCCCCTGCAGCAAAGCCAACTAACATCTGTTCAGATTTTCTGAGAGGCTTAGTCCTGTCCAAATAAAATCTAAGTCGTCTGTGCACATCCAAAGAGTGCAGTATTCGTTCTCCTTTGTTTTGTGGATTCGGGAAAAAGGTAGGCAAATGAATGGATTGATTAAGGGCCACACTAGACACCACCTAGGCATAAAGGAAGGATTGGTCCTGAGGGACACCCTGTCTGCATGGAAGATAATGAAGTGCTCCACTGCCATGAGGGCCTGTAATTCAGACACTCTTCTTGCTGAAGTGATGGCTAGAAGGTAGGCTGTTTTTCAAGAAAGGAATTTCAACTCTGCAGTTGCAGCTGGCTCAAAAGGAGGGAGAGTGAGCTTTTCCAATACAAAGTTAAGGTCCCCGGCTAGAGTAAGGGCTCTCCTGGGGGGTCTTAAATTTTTGGCACCTCTGAGGAATTGCTTTAGCAGGGGGTGAGAGAAGAAGGGTGGTTCAGTATTATAATGTGCTGAAATGGCAGAGGCATGAATTTTAATTGACGAGAAGGATAGACCCTTGTGGAGCATTTCTGCTAAGTACTGAAGAATATGAGGTAAGCTGGACACTGTTGTGCCCACCCCTGAGTCTGGCTCCAGGAACAGTATCTTTTCCACTTTTCAGCATAGGATTTTCTAGTACTAGGCCTCCTTGCCTCCAGAATGACATCTAGCATCTGCTTACTGAGGGATGCTATTGGAGAGCTCAAGGAATCAGCCAGGCTGCAAGGTTCAGGGTTTGAAGCTGAGGGTGCAGAATCTGGCCCTCCTGCTGGGACAGCAGGGAAGGGGTCTGAGGCAGGTGCCATGGTTCCAGCAGTGTCATACTGCGTACGAGGGGGTACCAGTGCTGACGTGGCCAGTCTGGTGCAATCAGTATTGTCATTGGTTTGTCCTGTTTGATCTTTAGCAGAACCTTCAAGAGGAGAGGCAGAGGGGGAAGGCATAAACTGAGAGGCTTTCCCAGGTAAAGGACAAGGCACTTTCCAAGCTTGACTGTAGGAAGTCCTTGTGCAGAATTTGTCCAATTGATAGTTCTGAGGTGGAGGCAAACTGGAGTCCTCCATTTGTTCCTCAGGAGGCTGAATATTTTTGGTTCCAGTTTCCACTCATGTGGGTCCATGAGATTTCTGCTTAGGTCATCTGCCAGTGAATTTAGCTTGCCTGGCAGGAACTGAGCTTGTAGGTGGCACTTGGTAGCTCAAGGCTGTGTTCCTTAGAGCCATGGCTAGTCTGCAGAGAGGATACGAGTGGGTTCCTCCCTGCTTGTTTATGTGCCACATAACTGTGGTGTTGTCTGTCTTTACCAATAATTGTCCTGGAAGAATATGGTCCTTGAAGGCTGTCAGGGAAT
The DNA here is from genome assembly GCF_019279795.1 of Protopterus annectens. Lineage (NCBI taxonomy): Eukaryota > Metazoa > Chordata > Ceratodontiformes > Protopteridae > Protopterus > Protopterus annectens. The sequence continues at coordinate 519,609,513 of NC_056750.1, forward strand.
TCTGTACAGCTAACATTTCTTTTTGGTTGATATGCAGGTGCATCTGTCTCGGGTTCCATTTGCCCTGAATGCACTGCTCTGCCAAGTGAGCCCCCCATGCATAGTCTGATGCATCTGTTGTTAGGGTTTGGGTGGCAGGGGGTAGAGTAAAAGGGAGCCCCTTGTTGTGGTAGTAAGCCTCTACCCACCAAAGGAACTCTGTCATTATACAAGGAATGATAGAAGTCATTGATTCCAGGTCCTGAGAATGTTGACACCATAGGCTTTTTAGATACCACTGTAGTTTCCTCATATGCAGTCTTGCATATGGAATTAGTAGAATGCAAGAGGCCATGAACCCCAGGGCTTGCAGAATTTTCCTTGCAGACATCTGAGTCTTTGTAGCCAGTAGTTTGAAGTAGGTTGTCAAATAAACTTGTTTCTCTGGAGTGAGGAAAGCCATCTGGGAAGTTGTATTCAAGCTTGCTCCCAGGAATACAATTTGTTGGCAGGTTACTAGGTGAGATTATTTTCGTTTATGGTGTACCCCAGTGAGTTTAGAAGTTTCTTTACGAATGCCAGATGTTTTAATAGCAATTCCTGGCTTTCTGCCTGAATCAGACAATCGTCCAAGTATGGGTATATTTGAATATTTCTCTGCCTGCAAAATGCAATGGCTGGAGCTAAACAATTTCTGAATACCCTGGGTGCAGTAGATAAGCCAAAGGGAAGTGCAGAGAACTGATAGTGCATGGAGCCTGCCCTGAAGCATAGGTATTTCCTGCAAGATTCCCTTATTGGAATGTGCAGGTAAGCTTCCTTTAAGTCTAAAGTTGCCAACCAGGCATCTTTGCCTAGCATAGGAAGCAGCTGTTGAAGTGTTAGTATCTTGAATTTTGGGATTACCAAAAAAGTGTTTAGAATAGAGAGGTCCAGGATAGAACGCCAGGAGCTGTCTTTTCTGGGTACCAAGAAAAGTCTTGAATAATAACCTTGTCCCTTTTTCTTCTGCTGGGATAGGTTGAATAGCCCTGATACTTAGAAGAGAGAGAACCTGCTGTTGAGCTTCTCCCATTGACTTGGGGTAGGTCTGGCCAACCGTTTGGGGATGGTAGGGTGTGGAAGTGGAATCTGTATCCTTGGGAAACTATATTTAAAACCCATTTATCCTGGGTAATGAGTTCCCAGTTTTTTGCATGTAGGGCAAGCTTTCCTCCTAAGGGAGCAGGCAACTGAGCAGGGCTTGGAAGGGTTAAGGTTAAGTCATTGTGCCATTTTTCCGTAGGGGGGTGTCTTACTACTCCCTGCTTTGGAAGTGGGAGCCCCCCACTGCTTAGGCCTGTGCGTAACCTGAGACTGTAACCTAAGTGGTCTGATGTTCCCGGGTTTGGACTGAGAAGGCCTGGAAGAAGCTGGAAAGGACCAAAGGCCAATGCCTACTAAATCTGGGTGGCTGTACCTGCAGGAAATCTTTAACAGTTTGCATAGATTTAGCTTTTTCCTCCATCTTTTCTGAGGACTACTTCTGCTTTGTTGCCAAACAGGCAGTCATGGTTTAAGGAAGCATCCAGTAATTTAGCTTTAACATGATCTGGCAAGTTTTGCTCCTTAAGTCAAGCATACCTTCTAAGTACAGACCCAGTGAAAGCAGCCCTGCAAGATGCTTCTAAAGAATCAAAACCACATTGCAAGGTATGTTTACCAACTTGTTCAGCAGAATGCATTAAATCCTGTAATTCTTTGTGCTCAGCACAGTCAGGAATCAACATCATTTTCTGTTTAAGAAGTCCCACAAAATTCTGCAGGTACTTTAACATATGAAACTGGCAATTTAAAGCCCTAATGGCCAATGTAGCAGAAGTGTATACCTTCTTACTCCATCTGTCCAAGGCTCTAGAATCTCTATCAGAAGGGGTAGGATTTTTGGCAGCTCTAGTCTTAATGCCCTTTGGACCTTGGGAAATGGTCTCTGGATCCGCAGTAGGATTCTTGAAAAGGAACTTGTGAGAATCAGGTACTCTGTAATACCTGTCAGGTTTCCTGGGAGCTGGAGGTAAAGTGTCTGGGGACAGGCTAGATTCCAAGAAAGCATCATCTACAATGTCCAGAACAGGAGGGATAGCTAAAGGCCTATGTTGAGGAAGGAGTAAGAATTCCCTAAGCCACTTTTTGGAGTCAAAGTAATCCTGGCTTTCCCAGTGGAAATGCTCCCTAAGTGTGTGCAAGGTTTTACCACAAGAAAAAAATCTTCTGGAGGGGAAGCAGAGGGAATGGAATCCTCTGCATCAGAATTCTCGCAGGTAGAGAAGGACAAATCCTAGTAATCAGAAGAAACATAAATATCAGAATCCTGATCAGAAGAATCAGAGGGAAAATCAGTTCTAGGTCTTTTAGTGGGGGAAGTCTGGCTTCCTCTAATTAAAGTAATAAGGTCTTCAGCCATTCTAAGTATTTGTTTTTTAGGCATATGGGCCTGACCATGCAGTTTGGACATCAGTTTTCTAAGCGTGGGTCGAGTTTTAGGCCTCGATAAAGAAGATAGTGTCAGTTTAAAATACAAGTCTGTAGGCCTGAATACACCCTCAGAAGCCGGTGCCTGCACAGCAGCTCCGGACCCATCCAAGGTAGAGACATCCACAGGTTCCAGAGTCGAAGAAGCATCTCGCGACATACCGGGTCTGAATTATTATTAGACTGAATGGGTCTCAGTAGAGGCCTGCGAATCTGAAGTAGTGGGTATCAGGGGCTGCGAAAGTGCCTCATTGAGTACTGGCGGACTGGCAACTAGTTTAACGGAAGCATCGTCGGCAGTTTTGGACCTATGCGGTCTGTCTTTGTCTTTATCCTTATGTTTTTTCAGAATATCGGTAGTCGGATGGCTTACCGAAGCCATTTCTGGATAGTTGTACCGAGTACCAAAATAATTTGTTGCAAAAATAGACTGACGACTAATAGTTCGGGGGTTGAATAACGCACAAAACCGACAGCGAGGAATGTCGTGGTCTGGGCCTAAGCAAGGAATACAGTACGAATGAAAATCTTTATGAGGTATTTGTTTCCATAGGTAAGACAATTGTTAACTTTATTGAAGACTTTGGTTCTGAAACTCGAAAATGAAAATTTTAGGAGTTGGCCGACCAGCACTTGCGAACTGCTTCTGCTTCAGGTACCGCGTGGCAAGAAAGACTGATGTAATGGCGTCGGCTGCATGTTTTATACCCCTGATGACCTGACGTTATGGAAGAAGAGACAGCATCCGATGCAGAAATCCAACACTCTGGTATTCAGGCCGGCTGAGGGCTACCTGCAGGCAGATAACCCAAATGTAATGACTGCAACAGTGAAACATGAAGAACATCTGGCTTTCAGAACGTCGTCTAATCCTAAATCCCCAAAAAACTAAAATGCTTGTTATTTTCACCAACACTTAGGTCTACTGCTTTCACCTTTACCATAACTGCAAATGATTGCACAATAATCTCCCCTGACCCCTCTACAAAATTATTAGGTGCCATTATAGATAATAATCTAAAATTCGACCTACATGTTAACCAGTCTATCATAACCATCAATAAAAAAACTAGGGTCACTTTACAGAATAAAAGCCTTCCTAACCCCTCCAGCTAAAATTGCCATAGCTCACTCTCACCTTCTTTCAACTCTTCTACATGCATCCCCTCTACTCTCTAATTTAAACAAGACTGTCTTTAACAAACTCTCAGTCTGCTACAACCATATTGCCAGGTTCGCCACTGGGCTGCCTTTTAGGACACATCATTGCATCAATCTAAACCAGCTTGGGTGGCTTGAACTACCCAGCCTAATCCAGTATAACCAACTGATTATGGCCTATAAAATCCTTTATAATCCGGACAATACTTCTGCACTTAAAAATATTATCACCCCCTATTAACAATCCTAGACCATTTCGATCCTCTAACAGACTACTAATTCAGATGAGCAAAATTAATAATACAGCCGGTGACTCTCTCTTTGTAAACTCTGTAGGTAGATCCTAGAACTCTCTTCCAGCTGATATTACTTTACTTTCCACCCTAGATCAATTTAAAACTAGACTCAAACAACATTTGGCACTAAACTGGCTATGTCAATGTATCAAGCCTGGCTAACTTTCCTCTAGAATGTGTAAAATCTGTTAATCATCTTACTGTGTAATTTAATCCCGACTTTCACTCAGGATTAACTCTAACCTGTGGAACTTGTTTAACTTGCTTACTTATGTAATTACTGTAAATATTCTATTTGTAATAATGTAATGTTGTATCTGCTTATCTTGAAGCTTTTCTCCCCGGGCCTCCGCTGAAAATGGACATGCATCCAGTCGGACTATCCCGGTCAACAAATGTAAAATAAATAAATATGGGAGCTTGGCATAATGGTTAAGGTGTTTGCTTTGCAAACACAAGGTGCAGGGATTGATTCTCACATGGGGTAACTGGCTACACTCAAATGGTCCACAAGGGCAGTTAGCCTAGTACTAACTTATGAACTTATGAACTTATTAACTTGAGGCATTTTTTTGAAGTAAAAGAAGTTTGAAATAAATAATGATGACAATGATTAGGTTAAGTGTAATTCACTACCTTTTCTCAAAATGTCACCAATTTTAGGACAGAGATAAAATCTTAGGCAAAATCAGGGACAGTTGTGTGGTATGTAAGTAATATACTATGCTCTGCAAAATCAGGGACAGTTGAGAGGTTTTGTCTCCAAGTAATGCCAGCAACAGTGGGTTAGAGGACTTTGTCTCCTAACTACAGTTCTGAATTTTTTTTTCAAAATGTGATTTACAGTATGTAAAAAGTGGGCAAAATGTGTGACACTTAAGCAAACTTAAAACTGGAAAATGTAAAACACATTAATGTAAAACTACATACAGAAGAACGTTTAACATTTGCAGATAATAAAATCATAAATTACAATGCCATACTTGTGAATTTTACGGAACAGAGTGGAAATATCTATCTTAGTGTACAACAGACTTTTGAGTCAAAAAAATTAGTAACATACATCACGTAGGTATTACTGTGTCACATTTACGAAGATATGCTTCTTCTAATTACGTTTCATGTTATCCAAGAATCCTGCTACAGAAGGAAGTTTAAGGACAAGCCAACCATATTTAAAACAAGTAAGCTGCTTCACGGCAAATTACTCCTGTTTTGCTACTCTCCTTTTTCTGCCCCTTCACATGACTTGCACATAACTCAAGGGGTAGGACCTTTGGTATGACACAGACATTGGGTGTTAATTGTGGATGTTTTGGTGCTGGAGCACTTATAGTGCATCTGTGGCGGGGATGTGGGGGAAAAAAAAAGTTATAATGACAGATGAACCAAAAGGCAGTGCACAATAAACTTGGATACATGGGAGCACTTGTTTGCTTTTTCGGGAGAAGATTTGCATATGCTGTATATCAGTTTTCTTCCTGAAGAAAAACATGAATTTTTCTTAACTATTTAAACACTCTAACCCAGTGTTTCTCAACTGCTCGCGGCCTGGTATAATTGATGCCAGGGCCCGGTACCAGGCCGCAGGCCGGCGGTTGAGAAACACTTAGAGTAAATATCACAAGGAGAAATATGCCACACCTAAAATAATTTGTAATTATGAGCACATCTATGTATATTTTAATATGCAGGTCTGTTGTACAGGTCTATGTAAGTTGCACTTGTGATAGGGATCAATGACTCAAGACTTTTACTGGTATAGGAAAACCTAAGCCTTTAATAGTCCCGCTAAAGACAGCATCATCCTCCCTTATACTGGAGAAAGCATTAACACAGAGATACAAGGAGAGTAAAAAAAAAAAAAATAGGTAACAGCATGCCTTCATGTTTATTATGACTTGGATGGTGGATAATGCAGACAATATCAGCTTGTAAAAGTAACCGGTGAAGATGCTATATTTTCCACTGAAACTGCAGGACCCATAACTACAACTATAGACATTTTACTGTGAATGACATAGACTTGCAGCAAATGTCAAAACTCTTTATGATGCTATTAAAGAATTTTTGAATTTTGCAGCAGGCTTTGCGCCTATAGCCCCATACTCCTGCTACTTTATCTATATTAACTCTGAAATTGCTGTACTTCAGAGTAAAGGAAATACTCTGATGTACCAAACCCCTAGCAAGCATACATCATTCTTACTCTTCAAGTTTTGCAGTTCCAGGGATCGCAACTGAAGTCCACACAATGTCAAGGGGAACCTGTGAAGAGTAGAGGAGGTAAATCCAAGAACAATGAAGATCAGTGTCAGCTCTTCAGGTATGTATGCCATCTGTCTACTGAAACCTGGTAAGTAAAGCAGCTGCAACACAACTGCCAGTCCATTCCTATGTCATAGAAAACAATGGAACTTTCCAGTATAAAATTACAGCACCAATGGACTGAAAGCTGCATGTCAATGAACCACATAATGTCAGAGATATTTCTGGAGAATTTATATATCTACTTCCTTTATAATGTTCATTCTGCTATTAAATGACATTGGAGAAAGTCGTTCTGTGGGTGTTAGTGTCTGCAATCTGCCTTTCTTAAGTGGGTTGCCTACTGCAAAAACATTTTCAAAATATAATAAGTCAACTGAGAAGACAAGTGCTTTGCAGCAAAATAATTCAATCACAGGTTTACTAAGGATAAAGTGAAAAACGTACTCAAAAATAAGTAACATTTGGCTAAGCTTCAGATATGTCTTTTCTTTTTTTCTTTGTAACCCAGACATAAATTACCTACATCACAGACCCTGATTCTTGGAAAACATACCCTTTCTTGACCATATGGCTTTATTTATATGTTTTTTGTCCCCTTCAGTCTCATCCTTCCAGCTATTAAGTCTCAATAGTCTTATATATATATAAAGCCATGGAAAGAATTATTATGGAGATGATCAGCAGAAATATAGTAAACCTCCAGACACTGGACCCAGCCCAGTTTGGTTTCGTCAAGGGCAGATCATGCCTACTCAACCTGGTGGACTTCTTTGAGAAGGTCACCAAAGCAATGGATGAGGGCAAAAGCTTTCACATTGCCTACCTTGACCTGGCCAAGGCATTTGATACAATACTCCACTCGGGCATTGTTGACAAAGTCAAGAGGTTAGGTACAAACCCGTATGTCACCCGGTGGACAGCCAACTGGATCACAGACAGGACCGAGAAAGTTAGAACTGGGGAGTCCATCTCTACAAAGAGGCCAGTCACAAGTGGAGTCCCTCTGGGATCAGTCCTTGGACTGCTCATTCTTGGTATTTACTTCTCAGAAGTCAAGGCCAATGTCAGTGGTCTCTGGCTGACTAAATTTGCAGATGACTGCAAATTAGGAGCCGTCATCGAATCTCACACTGACACAGATGTTCTTAAGGAGGGGCTGACACAGAAAACAACTTATGTCAAAGCCATGGGCTAAAACTAAAAGCCAAGAAATGCATAATAATATTTTTTGGGAAGTCATCCATCCCTGGTAACTATCATATTGACAACAAACCGCTTACAGTTCACCCAGTAGTCAGGGATGTAGGGACACCCATAGATAGTAATCTAACCTTTGACCATCACGTGTCTACAGTGGTGAGGAAATCATTCTATGTTGCACAACCTATAAACAAAGGCATGGCATTCAAGTCCAAGAAAGTCATTGTTCCACTGTATTCGGCATTCCTCAGACCTATCATTGAGTACAATGCCGCCTTTGTTATGTACCTAACCAGGCATATCCAACAACTGGAATGCCCACAGAGGTTCCTCACTAAAAAAAAACAGAGGGCTTAAGTAAAATGTCCTATGCAGACCGCCCTCAAGGCCCTATCCTTGTATTCTGTCACCTACAGGCTTTTGCGGGGAGATCTATGCCTGGCATACAGAGCATTGTCAGACCCCACTCTAATGGACCTCCTATAAAATCCACAAAACAAACAGCACCAGAATTACCAGTTCTAAACCTTGCCTGTGATATAAATAGGACCTGATGGAGAGACAGATATGTATCCCAGAGACTACCCCGTCTATGGAAAAGGCTCCCCACCTATGTGAAGCAGAGTTCCTCCCTAACCCAATTCAAGTGCAACTTGGACAACTGGATGGGAAACTGGAAATCCACCCCTAGTTTGGCACATATGCCTCTAATGGACATAGGTAATCTGTAAATTGTTCATCTCCCAGGCCCATGCTTACACTTATCAAGGGTATCAGAATTTGTCAGAGATTTGGGATGCATGGCTAGGCTTAAAAAGGCCCTTGTGGTCATTAGCCTAGTAAACACCTATGAACCTATTAATGCTCTCAGATGATCTCATTATTTTCTTAGGTCCTACCTTGTGAAGCACCCTGTGTCACCCAGTGTGCATATGTGTTGAACAGCACATTAACAGTACCTACACCTTTATTTCTAGGTAACAAAATGATACAGTTGATTACCAAATGACCAACATACATGACTGCTGAGGGTTTTTGTTCTGTGCAACTAATGTCCTCGCCCTTCACAAATCTTGGGTCATAGTATGCAATAGGCAATATGCACTGCACTGGTCTCAACATGTGCAGTCCAAGCATGCTTTCATACATTTCTACATAATCCGCTACTGCTCTAAGGTTCACTTAGACAGAACTTAGTTCACTTAGAAAGTACAGGCTAACACAAAAGGTCTTTGGCTAACGAAGTTCGCAGATGGGAGCCATAATCGAAACTTCTCACGATGTGGACATCCTACAAAAGGGCCTCACTGAGACAGATGCCTGGTGTCAAAGCCATGGCCTCAAGCTCAATGCTAAAAAGTGCATTGTCATCCCCTTTGGTAAAAACTCTGTACTCATGAACTACAACATAGGCGGTAATATACTTAACACCGAAAGTGTGATAAGAGACCTTGGGACACAGGTGGACAGTAGTGTCCTTTGATAATCACATTGCCACAGTAGTCCGGAAATCCTTCTACATGGCACACCTCATCACAAAAGGTTTCTCATCCAGAAAAAAAGAGGTCATTGTTCCCCTCTGCTCATCACTCATTAGACCCATTATAGAGTACAATGCCCCTTTTGGTATGTACCTCACAAGACATCTACAACAACTGGAAAGGCCACAGAAATACCTCACAAAGAGGATTACCGGCCTCAAACAGATGCCTTATGCAGACCGTCTCAAAAAACTCCAGCTTTACTCCATCGCATATCGCCTACTCAGAGGTGATCTCTGCCTAACATACAAAGCTATGTCAAACCCAGAGCTGTTGAACATGCTCCACTTAAAGAAATCTCAATCCATCTGAGCTACACGCTCTAGGGACCTAAACCTTGTCACCACAATAAACAGAACATGCCGGAGGGATACATTCCTGTCCCAGAGACTTCCCATACTCTGGAATAAACTACCTATCTATATCAAACAAAGCTCCTCATTATCACTCTTCAAAAAAAATCTTGATGATTGGATGGGAAATAGGAAATTCACCCTGGGGATCACCTCTGTGGCTCTGCTCGACAGTGGCACAGGAAAATAATTTTCTTGGGTAGCAAAAGCCAGGGTACCTTTTTGGCTGGGCTTGTATAGGCCCCAGGGCCGATAGCCTAGTACCTACCTATGAACTTAGCCTCTCTCAATAGTGGAATCCCTAACCATTGGCATCCACAACGAATCACTTCTATTTTTATAGTTTCCTAGTATCCCTTACCTCCCCCAGGTAAGAAAGCAGTTAACTGCTCATTTTCACCTCCCATGATGGCTTCTACCACTCCTTGAACAGTGGATTTGCTGGACAATGGAGCCAAGGCTCCATTCCTCTGCAATACGGTCAGCCAGTCTGGAGATGTGGCTTCAGACTAGTTAGTTTGCCTTCTGGTTAAATGGTCCAGCAAATAAAAGTACACGTGGTATATTTTACTATGAAAATAGTCTACACTAACAAAAGCATTTGTTCTCTACATTACAGGACACTTACCCTCTCCAGTCGCTACAGCAAAGACCAGGGGTCGTGTTGGAGACCAGCGTACACTGAAGATGTACTTTGCAGATACGTGAAAAGAAATTAGTGGTTGGGCCTGTAACATGGAGTACAAGTGCACAAATCCATCAGTTCCAGCACTCAAGAAAAGATTCCTGTAATAAAAATATGGAAAGCGAACATTTAATGTTTAATGATACTCTCTAGTACCACTAAAAGTAAATCTGTTAAACAATAACTGAATAATATAAGTGAAGTTTATAACTAATAACTATATTAAGATATTCAATAAAGGAATTTTTGTAATAACAAATAATAAAATAAGACTTGCGGCTCCTATAGTGTGTAATCAGAACTGCTAGTTGAGTTTTAAGATATTCCCTTGATGATGTATACATTATTCACAAATGTCCAAGCATAACTCAAATACATATGCTATGTGGAAAATAAAATCAACCTTGGCAATGGTATATTTAAACAACTTCCCTGTTCATTTGTGCATTGGGAGCATTTAATTTCCTTGGTTATTTTTGTATTTTAGTCATAGTGTTTTGAACTTATTATAATTAGTTGTCTAAAACCAGATCATGGCACATTCCTTCAAAACACTTCAATGCAAAGCCTGTCTGGTCAAGAATAACACATTGGATGGCAACCCCTGAACATTTTTTATGCTAGAAATAAATCATGCGATTCCATCCCTCACCATCAAACAGGAGGAAGTCTCCTGCATTTCAACAAATGCAACTAACTCCAAGATCAAAAAAAATCTGAGAAACTTACTAAAACTTACAGTGTCAGCTTATTCTACAAGCCAGTCGAGTGAAAGGGATTTGTGGAAAAACAAATTGAAGGAATAAATAAATGATGCGCCATAAATAACACGATTTGGGAAGATTTCCTTAAGATGGTAACAGGTTCATAGGCAAGTACTATGATAGCTGCTCTTGTGGGCCACTTTAAACCTTGACAGTTTCCCTTTTCATGCTCAAAAAAAACTATCCCATTTAGTTACAGATTGGCCTTACCCATCCCATGATCGATAATTACATATTACACCAAATGAGAATAAATGGGATCATACCACAGATAATTTGAGGAGAAATCATGCATGGGATAAAACATTTAGGTGAGCCATCAGTAGTACAGGGGACAGTTCTGGAGTAAATTTTGTTTCCCATTCACAGATCTAAGCTGCGCTTAAAAATGGACAAGGATGAACTTTGCATTATGCTGATGGGGAGTCTGTTTCACAGCAGCAGTATCCTCTACAAAATATATCTGTCCCACCAAACCATTCCGTTGATGTTGTAGAAGAGGTTTAGAGCTTTAGACAGAATATTTCTGATGTCACTTGACTTGCTGATATAAGTAAATCAGTAATGGGTCGGAGGATGCCTTGTATGCCAGACGCAGGTTATCTCTTAGCAGTCTGTAGGATACAGAGTATAGTGACAGGGCTTTGAGTCAGTCCATGTAGACATGTTTAGGCTTTGGGTTGTATCCTTTTAGTAAGGTATATCTGTGGGCATTCCAGTTGTTGCACATGTCTGGACAGATACATGCGAAAGAGGGCACTATATTCAATGACTGGCATAATGAGGGTTGAGTAAAGAGGGATAATGGCATTTTTAGATCTAGACACAATCCCCTGGTTTATAAGGTCTGCAATACAGAAGGACTTTCTTACAAAAAAATAGATACATGTTGGACAATAGTCACTGCCAACATAAGTTCCCAAATCCCAAATAACTGGATTGTAATGAAAGTATGGCATGTTTTATTTTAAATATAAATTTATTTTAGTCATTATAACAGTAAGAATAAATTTCTTTGGAGACTTCCAAGATGGCTGCACATTGATCAACAGCTTGACTACAGTTCTTTCAGTGTGAAAATTGGAATTGAGAAAAGGAGGCTGGTAAAAGCTACCAATCTGGGTGGAATTCAGTTACTGGATGGTAATTAACTCACTGAATTGCCAGCAAAGAAGAAATTTGGAGAAAGTAAGAGAAAATCAACAAAAAAGGAGAAGAAAAAAAAATCTGACTAGAAAGAGTCTTGCAGCTGTTTATCAAAACACAGTTCAAGTTTCACCTTTGGTACAGGAGATGACTTCCAGTAATTAAAAGGAAAAGGTAAATCAATTGTACTCAGAGGTGTTTAAAAGGATACACATTAATTGAATGACAGCATTTTCTTCTAGTGCCGAATAAGCGAACACAAAACAATCAAACAACTTTCGCTGAACTTCAGAGGTAGCTTTCTTTTTTATTTATTGTGTGTGTGTGTGGGGGGGGGGGCTCCCTGCATCCCGATGCAGGAGGACACCCCAAACTTAAATGTACCTACTCTGAGGATGCACAACAGTAGAGAAAAAAATCCACCGTCAATAAAAATTTTGTTGCTTTGGATTCAGTCACTCAGCATTCAACACTATAAATTGGTGATTGCATGAAAGGCACCCGTTTAAAATAGGTGAAACACTGAAAAAATATATAAAGACAAATAACAAATGTAAGTAAAAACAAAAGAAGCTTTAGTTAGCTAGTAGCTACTCAGATGAGCTGACACAAATGCAAAAAAAAAAAAAATCTAAGAATGAAATGAAAAAAGGCTGACTGAACATGAGGTTTTCTCAAAAGGCTGCTTCAAAAAATAGTACAGTTAAAAGACAGACCACGCAGAGAAAACCTGAGATTTTCTGAAGCACCTGTAAAACTAGAAGGAACAGACTGCATTAATTTTATGAAAGTACAAATAAGCAACTGGACTGATGTTCCACAGCAAGATATGTTAACTGACAGAGTATATTACATGTATGCTCCAAATCTTAAGAACTCTAGCTCAGCAAACAGGAAACCAACAAAAAAATATTTATACAAAAAGTGTGTAATGATCCAAAAGTGCTGCAAGTAGGCCTGCAGACCAGTTTTGATATTAACCATGCCTTCCACAGTACAAATCTGCAAGTTATAAAAAAAAAAGTTACATACTCACGATAACGTTCCATCTGTATTGTCCATTTTCATTCTTCCTCAACTAATGGGTTTGGATCCCATCCTCGTATCAGACTTGGCCATTATACTAGCTGGTGGCCTCCAACAAACTCTTGAGCTCCTTCTCTACTCATAATGCACCAACTCCTAACATCTCTCATATATTGTTTGCTGCTTGATGGGAAGACTATAATGATATGCCATAAATGGCGTTCAACACAAAGGACACTGATGTCCTTGAAGTCTCTCATTCATCCGGCAGTCAGTCATTAAAACTGGTGGTGGTTGGTGGATGGAGAATTGAGGAAGAATGAAAATGGACAACACAGATGGAACGTTATGGTGAGTACATAACTTCTTTATCTGATGCTGTCAATTTTCATTCTGTCCTCAACTAATGGGACAGAGCCCCCAGCTACCTAAAATCCTGGGTGGGGTCTAAAGAAGGATATTCCTGATTACAGTTGAGCCAAAGGCTGCTCTTCCCTTTGAGACCAGATCTAGTTTGTAATGAGTACCAAAAGTATGAGGATTTGACCAAGTTGCAGCTGCACATATATCGTCCATAGAAACTCTAGACTGGAACACAGCAGAAGTTGCCACATATATGGTTGAGTGAGCCTTTAAGGGCTTTGGTAAGGGTAGATTCAATTTGTTATATATAAATGAAATGCAATGTCAACCATCTAGCTAGAATTACCTTTGTAACTGATTTGTCCAATTTATTATGCAAAGAAAACAAATAGTTGATCTGTCTTTCTAATCTCTTTTGTTTTGTGCAGATAGAAATGTAATTGTCTAGGAGCATACAATAAGTGCAGCATATATTCCCCTTTACTTGTTAATTTTGTAAAAAATACTGGCAGATTAATGGATTGGTTAATGTTGGATTCTGACACCACCTAAGGAAGGAAGCACTGGTATGTAGTAACCCTATCCTTATGAAAAATGAAATACGGAGGCTTAGAAGATAATGCTTGAAGTTCTGAAATTCATCTAGCAGATGTGATTGCAACTAAAAAGATAGTTTTCCAGGTCAAAAATTTAAGATCACATTTAGCTGCCAGTTCAAAGGGAAAATGAATTAAGGCTTGCAGTACCAAATTTAAATCCCATGGTGGCATGGGATCTTTATAAGGGGGTCTTAGCAGAACAGTACCTCTCAAAAAGGCCTTGCACAGTTCAGAGTTAGCCAGTGAAGAGATTGCTGCGAGTTTGACTTTAATGGTTAATGAACTAGCACCCTCATTAAATAAACTAACTAAAAATTCTACAAGCTGAATTGGAGCTGAGAAGGGGAAGGGAGCAGTGGTTATCTGTCAATTAAAGGAATTGGAGAAACCATGTTGTTAGTTTGAGATTTGAGATATCCAGGTGAACTATGACTGTCGGGTAAGACAGGAAGTATGGAACTGGATCCAGGTAGCTATAGCTGACAAGACCAGAGGAAGGGAAAACAAATCTGTCGAGGCCAGTAAGGTGCAATGAGGATGACTTTGCTCTTCAACTGGGCTGCTTTCTGCAGGAATTTGAGAATCAGGGGAGTCCGAGGGACCCAATTGTGGAGTAGCGCATCCCTCAAGTGGGGGGATCAGAGCAAAGAAGCTGCTGCACTTGTTTTGGGGGAGATGCAAAAAGATCACAGCCAGTCTGGCCCCACTGACTGAAAATCATTTCCGTCATTTTGTTGTTGAGACACCACTTGTGAGGTGGTAAGATGTTTGTCTGCTATCATGTTGGACTTCCCTGGAATATGCATTGTTATTAAAAAGCAGTTGGAAGATATCGCCCATTACCACACTCTGAGGGCTTCTTCACACAGGGGACAAGATCTGGTTCCCCTTTATTTGTTGATGTACCAAACTATTGACATGTTGTCTGTCTGGACTGCAATTGCCCCAAGAAGGAGAGAGTCTTGGAATACCTGCAACACCAAAATCCTTGCTCTCATCTCCAGAACATTGATATGCAAGTTGGCCTCTTCAGAGGACCAAGTGCCTTGGACTGTTTTCCCCAGGAAATGCCCCCCCACCATCCAATGTGGGAAGTGTCCATGGTCACTATGGTCTTGGCTGAGCAATGATGAAAGGACGACCTTGTAACACCTGTTGCAACTGCATCCACCAGCAAAGGTATCATTTGCATACCAGAGTTACTCATCTTCACTGACATGGGCTGAGAAAGTACTGACCACTGTACTCCTAGCAGCCACTGTAGAATTCTCATGTGGAATCTTGCAAAAGGCACTAAAATTATTGCTGCTGACATTGAACCCAGGGCTTGCGGAATCAATCAGGCTGAAATTCTAATACTGAAATTATTTTACTGACTTGCATCCTTATCATTTGCACTCTTGATAGTGGAAGAGAAGCTACCACAGATACTGTGTTGAACACTGCTTCTATGAATTCTAATGTCTGGGTTGGTTGTGAGACTTGTTGTAATTTATGGTTATTCAGAGGTGTGAACAAGTCTGTAGCACCTGATCTCGTGCTTCTATCAGTCGATGCCTGCTCAGGGCAGAAATGATCCAGTTGTCTAAATAAGGAAACACCCAGAATCCTCGCAATCTTAGGTGAGCTTCTACCACTGACTTGCACTTGATGAACACTCTGGGGGCTGTGGTGAGGCCAAAGGGCAGTGCTATGAACTGATGGTGACTGGCTCCCAGCTGGAAGTTTAAGTACCTTCTTGATTGTCTGTTCATCTTTATGTGATGGTACACATCCTGAAGATCTATCGACCACATCCAGTTGTCTTTGCCCAGAAATGGCAGAATGGACTAAACTGTAACCATCTGGACTGTGTGTGTGTCGAACTGCTTCTTCAATATACCGATATCCAAAACTGGTCTCCAAGACCCCTGTTTCCTTTGGCACTAAAAAGAATTTTGAGTAAGTTCCAGATTTTATATGGTCTGGTGGGACCTCTTGGATGACTCTCTTCTAGCAGCCTTTGGATTTCTAGTGCTGCCGCTGTCCTCTAATTGGGTGGAACATCGGGAAATTTTCTTGACAATAGAGGAGGTAGGGAAAATGGAATTATATAACCTATGGAAATAATTCTCTGCACTCAACTTTCTTTTGTTATATCTAGCCAGGCTCTCTGGTGCAGAGTTAAGCGACCCCTGACTGCCTCCAGAGGTAGGCAATGGGGCCTCCATTCAGGAGCGCTCTGAAAGGGTCTGCCGGAAAAGGCATCTCTAGACCCCCAGTTTTGTGGACCTCCTCTGCCATGTGGGCATCACCTTCCATTATAGCTCCCTCTTCTACCTCGGGGGGGGGGGGGCTATCTCCACACGTGTCCTGGAAAGGACCCTGGGAATTTCTGAACTACATTTTTGGACTTCCCTGTTAATTCCTGGAAAAAGTCCTTTGAGGGGTTGAAAAATGCATGCACACTGCAGAGACGGTCTTTCCATCTTTCTCATGCCTGGAAAGTGTGTCCTTCACTTCACTATAGGGCCACACAAAGAAGTGCCCTAAAAGGGAGCACTGACGAACGAGGAACTGAAGGGCTCTGCAAAATCACACAGGCAAATCCAGACATGCCTCCTAATGGAAATACCTGAACCCCTGGCCCTTGAGGCACCTTCTGCAGTGTGTGAGATAAGCCTCATCAACAAATTAGATATAGGTTGTAGAGTAGCCATCTGAGAGACTACTGAAGATTAAGCCTTAGCAGTATCGGTTCCAGAAAGAGATTTCAACACCGCTTTAATCAAATCTCTTTGGAGCCTCCTAAAATGTGCCAAATAGTTCAACGTTCTGAGTGCAAACGTTGCTGAAGCATAAACACGCTTCCCAAATTTGTCAATCAGCCTAGATTCTCAATTAGGAGGATGAAGAGTGTAACTCTGTTCCACGGGTTCCTTTTTTGTAGCTGCCACCACTAACATGGCATTTAATGGCACCCCTTTACCCTTTAAAATTCCCTGCCTATTGGTGGAGCCAGAATCCAGTCTGGTTTCTTGGGGATTGGCTCAATCATATCAGGCTCCTTCCACACCCACCTAGAGATCAAATCAATGAGCTCATCGGCAGTCGGGGTAACCCAGGGGGTAGACAGGCCAGTTCCAAGGGTTTCCAGAAATGCTGATTCTTCTGGAGAAGGGTCTTGAGAAGTCCAGACACCCCCCTGCTCAAGTATCTCAAGAATGCTTCCAAATGAAATGTCATCGGATAGTGATTTTGGAGACACCTCTGCTTCATCAAAGTCAGTATCCTCAGTGAGCAACTCTTGAGGAGAGTTCAAGTGCCTCCTTTTGCACTTTCTTTTCCTAGGGACTTCCTCCGTGGGGTGGGGTCTGGTGAAGTATCAGAAGAGATTAGTATATCTTGTTGGGTAGTCTGGAAGCTTTGAGCTGGCTGTTCCTGTGAGGTAAAATGTTGAGGATCATGGTGCAAAATCATCTGAGAAGTAGAGGGTGAATCCAAAGGGGTAGGGCCCAACAGACCTGCTGGAGCACAGAACACTCTCTTCATAACTTCAAAGGTAGTTCACTCCAGGGAGATGGAAGACAGTGGAGCTCAGAAAAGGAGTTTCTGGCTCGTCACCTCCCTCCAGCCCGAGAACAATCCACCCATGGCAGAAGGCTGAGCCAAGCTGTCCACTGATGAGGCTCCGAGAGGAAGAGACGTCTCTGAAAACCTCAGAGTCAACTTCAACCTCCCGGATCCAACAGAGATGCTTCAGCTTCAACAGTTATCCTGCTCAGGGGATGTCGGAGCCAGTGCACTCATAGTAGTATTCAGATTTGAAGATGGTGCTTTCTTCAGATACGAACCAGATGGACCCAGAACACTCAGATCAGAGCACTCTAAAACAACAGGTTGGATTAGAAAAGGAGCTGTAAAGGGTGGAGTAGAAGATGAGCAGACTTCCTGACTCAAAGGGGTAGGAACCATGAGAGCTCCCATCTAAACTTGTGCCATGAAGAATTTCCTCCTCATCCTTTCTACATCTGCCTCCGTGAGACTCCTGGAGGAACAAGATGATGCTAGGGATGGTGATTTGGAGAGTCTCTAAAAAGGGAGAGGACACTCTGGATGGGACTGGAGCCAGACTAGGAGAATAAGATGTCTTGGTAAAGGTTTCAGATCCGAGGGTGTAGAGTCTGGAACAGGTTTGATGGGATCTGAGGAGGGTCAGACCGTGAGCAATTTTGGATCCAATTTCTTTTTCTTCTTTTTAGGATCTGAGGAAGAACAGGCTGGAGATTTAGACCTTTTTGTAGGGTCTCTAGATTTGTGTTTGGGGGACTGAGCCCCAGTTATGGCTTCGGAGAAGGAAGCTGGCAGCAAGCCTTTTAAAATCAACTTATTATTCCTGTCAGCTAGTTCTCAGGGGGTTGAAGCCATGACAGATATTGCAATCCTGTTGTATATGATCCCGGCCCAAGCAATATACACAAAGATTGTGGGCATAGGAATAAGGGAACTTGTCCCCACACTTATCACACTTTTTAAATCCTGTAGGACCTTTTTCAAGCATTTTGAAGGAAAAAAATATCGTAATAACAGAAGTATTAAACTAAACTTTTTTTTTTAACCAGAAAGAGGAGGGAATTTTAAATACCAACAATGGTAAAGAACTACTACAATAATCTTGTAGAGAGAAAAAAATACCAATTATAGAACGGAAAGAGGTATACATTAAGTGTAAAGGGAGTAGGGAAGGAAGGTTAGGCATACCAATAGTAGCAGAAATCACCGTTTCTGGGGGGCCCCCAACTACAGCAAGTTATCTTATGTAGATATTCTGTAAAATGTCTGAAACCACCAAAAGCTAGTACAGCAGTCTTGTATACTAAACTAGGCGGGTAACAACTTTTATTTACATCTCCTTTAAAATTCAAAGATATCTCTGGTTATATTAATATTGTTTATCAAGTAACAGGCTTCAAAATTTCATTAAGTATTTTACCACTAACATAGTGGCCATGGTTTAGTTAAACCATACTGGTGGACATTCTCTCCACTAAAACTAACAACATAGCCAGCTTTAGGTACCTACAATACCCATGGCTACAAGGGGCCCCCTTAATCATTTTTGTGTTGGGGGCCCACAAAAACTGCTGCTGGTTGGGAAAAAATGAGGATAAAAAATTATTAATTTCCTGATTACACATTTTATTCTGAATACGGCTGTGATATGACCCTGCTAGGACAAAGCTGGTGAGCAAGGTAAGAACTAGATAGATCAGAAGCCCAGAGTGACTGCTCATTGCAAATCTTGGATTTTAAGAAGAACTAATGATTCTGATCTACAGGGATGGTTTTCTATTTCAGAAAATGTTAATACTGGCAAAACACCAGATACTATAACTTTCAACTTGTTTGCTGAAGAATTAGACACAATGCCAAAAATAATAGCAGAATAAGAGCTCAAAATCAGGAACTAGGGTTACCACCTGTCCCACTTTGCGAGGGACAGTCCCTCTTTGGGCAGTTGTGTCCTGACAAAAAATTGTAAAAATGGCAAATGTCCTGAGATTTTAGGACAAAATTATTTCCTATATTTTATGTAATAGTTGCATAAAACAGTTATTCTGTGTCTAAAATACCTAAATGTTATAAGAAACAGAATAAGCAACTAAAATGCTACAAGAATAAGCTTTTATTTAGGCAAAAAATTTAAGTTCTAACTTTTGTGCTGACCGTGGGTATGTCTCGGCCTGTAAAATCTGATGTTTGTACCAAAAATGTCCCACTTTGGCCATTTGAAAAGGTGGTAACCCTATCAGGAACACTTTTTAAATATTACTCTAACCCTCTTAAAAAGTTAACAGCAAAAACATTTTTTGCATCAACATGCATTTTTTGGACAATAAAAAGTATAAATCTCTGATGTCTGGATTTACTGACTGTAATCCTGAATGACTTACCAGCAAATCAAACTTTTCTTGAAGGCAGAGCAAAATTATGAGCAAAATCAAGAAAGATCTGTGAAATCAGGAACAGTGAAAGGTATGCACAACTCCTCAATGACATAAATAAAAGTGACTTACCCCTGCTGCTGTTTTGACAGTCAGTGATCTTGTGTGGCAGTGCCAATGCTGCACAATCTACTGATATTTCCTGAAATAAGTACAAAACTAGTACTGCTATTGTGTGCATGCACGTACACGTGTGTGCTTGTGTGTGAAAAATATCACAGATTTTTTTTTTTTTAATCTGCGCACATACCCAATAATGCCTGGACACATGCATTATTCTTCTGGGTATCAGTAAAACATGCAGCTAACAAGTAATTATATTTCAAAAGCAAGGCATAAAATACATCACAGAACATTCAGACACTTAGATCTTCTAGGAATATAGTGGCCCTCGCTCTCCAGAATGTACAAATGAATACATGGGGGCTCCCTTAATCATCCTTTAATGTGTGGGGGGCCTCACAAAACTGTTTGCTGGTTGAGGAAAAATGAGGAGAAAAAAATGTATTTTTCTGATTATGCTTTTTAACCTGAACAGGGCTATGATATGACCCTGTCAGGATAAAGCTGATAATAGCCTCTGCTCACAACCATACCCATTCTAAAACCAGCCCTGCTCAGACGTGTGTGTACAGAAAGCAGATGTAGTTTATGTGGGGGTGGGGAATTGTGTAGTTATTACTTTTTCAATTGTCATCACAGTCAAATCTTAGATATGTGCACAGAGGGTCATTATAGCTTGTGGTTCAGCTGAGGACAGTGTGGTCATTGTTTTTTACTTTTCTCACAAACCTCAGTGTAAAGGCAGTGTACTGGCTAAGAGCAACAAAGAAGATATTACTGTAATCATTACTTTTTCCACTTTCCTCAAAATCACACATCAAGCACATATACAAGTGTCTACCTCTGGGGGTTAGGGGCAAGTAGTGAGGAAGCATGATATATGTCAGCAGTCACTTGAAATACACGACTGTGGCAACTTCAACCTCTGCTTTCATCCCAATCTAACATCAGAGGGATGCATAGGTAGTGAGTGCCTTTTTGGAAGGGTTAGGGAGGCAGGCAGTATTCCCAGAAAGGACCTGTATATCAACACAATTGGCTTATTAGTTTATCATGAGCTACTATTCTGTCAGCTTTGAAAATTAAACCTTGGGCACAACTTATGTCTTCCTTGAAAGAAAAAAAAATAATACTGAAATTCTCTTCTTACTCACGATTTTGATTAGGTCACCATTGGATCAAAAGGTTGAGAAAATGCTATAAAAATGCATCTCAGAGTATCTATAACCCTAATACCTCCTGGTGGTACCGGTTTAAATAGGTTATTTCCTAAATGGTTATTACTGTGCTGCCTTAATCAGGAAAGGTATGTTGAAAGGATGCAAGGAAAACTAAAGCTGAACAGCAACACTGAATTTCTTTCCTTAATCATAATTTCTGTTCAAGCCAACACTGGATGAAAAGGCTGTGAAAAAGAAAAAAAAAACTTTAAAATGCACTTCACAGCATATAGAAAGTTATGGTTTCTTGGAAAAGCTGAACAGTAAGATAAAATATGAGAAAAGAAAGAACACGGGGAAGCCAAGATGCGGAAAACAAATGGGAGGACTGGAGAGTATATATGTATCAGTGGGGGTGGGTGGGCTGAAACAGTAGACAGTGCCTAGGGTGCGACTTTTGCCAAAGTTCAGACTTGTACATAGAGTTGTCGTATCACTGTTGCAACTAAATGCCAGTAACTTTAAATGTCTCTTTGTGAGATGGACCAACATAGTTTGGTACATAAGCCTGTTGTAAGAGCACAGCAGCTACGGGTCAGTCTGTGCTTACTACTTCTAAAAATTTGCAACATGAACTAAAAGTTTGCTTAGGAGGGGTGGCAGTGACATGGTGATACTCAGACTGGAAGTGCCCAGGAAGGCCCCAACTTGACATTTGCTGCGGGCCCCCATAATACTAACACCGGCCCTGGAACTTGGCACCAAATCTGTTGCTGTTTAGTTTCAGGGTTCTAACTCTTCCCCTGCCCATAATTCCCTGAAGTCCACCTTACTACCTCAAATCAAGTTTGCCCCTGAAATATTACATCCCAAGGTAAATCAATGTAATTACACGCTGATGAAATACCTCACATTCAAGACCAGTTCCATAATGCATGCCAGAAAAAAAAATGGCAAGGTTATAAAACACTGGCAGTAATGACTGCTCACAGACAGGGAATGCCAAAGTTAAATGGTCATCTGAGTCCTATTTATGACAATTTTGCAGGGAGCAGATGGAAGGGATGTTGAACTGGGCGAAAATCAGACAAGGATCTATCGTTATGGTAAGTACATAACTTTCATATCCAGTGTTGACTAGTTTCGTCCAATTCAACTACTGGACATATTCCCAAGCATACAGACCCAGGTGGTATCTAGGAAGGACATTTCTGAGGATGGTGGACCCAAAGGATGAACGAGATCTAGATTGCTCATCCAGTCTGTAATGAAATACGAATGTATAAACTGTTGACCAAGTAGCTACTGTACAGATATCAACAGGCAATCTCCTGGCAAAGGCTGTAGAGGTAAGCACTGCCCTTGTGGAATAAGCCTTAGGATTGGATTGTAGAGACGGACCCTTTTTTGTATATGAATGAAATACATTCAGATACCTTCTAAATAGAGGAAAAACAAATAATACGACCAACCAACCAGTTCAAAATGCAACACACAAGGCTGGAAACCAGGAAAGTAACACCAAATCGAATCTTTATTGACCACAAGTAAGCACTTCTGTCTGGTGAGCATCACCAGACTTCTTCAGACAAAGTAAACCATGCAACATTAAACTTATATACCCTCCATATTTGAATCAATTAGTCAATTTAAATAAAACACATTGCAATCAATTAAATGTTTTAAACAGACACAGGCCTAAAAGGAAAAAACTTCTCCAATAAACTAGGAAATAACAAATAAATACATTCTATTCAGTCATATTCAAGTGTATAGAAGACAGCAACATATAAAAACAAATTAAAAAATAGACAATAAGAGTACAAAACTTTCTAAAAGTACATAATTATTTCAGGAAAAATACATTAAATATATCCACACTGGTGTATATACTAAAACCTTATTATTATATACATTTAATAAATAATTACTTTAATCTATCAAAGACTTTTCATTTAAGCCTACTAGAAATGGATATTGCATCATTAAGTCCTGGTGGAGAATAAGCATTTAAAAAGACTTGCCACCAGGCTTCCTTCTCTTCAAGAATCTTTAGAAATTCTCAAAGAGGCTATAGAGGTGTTATGGCCTATATGAAAGCTTCATATGTCTGCCAACTGAAATTTAATAGTTGAGTAACTGCATCCATGTGCAAAGGTTTTGATAAAAATTCTAGAACGGAAGCAACAGGAGATGAAAATGGATCTAAGCCCCTGGAAGCAGCCCAAACAGAAAACTTCGTCCATTTTCTGTGGTACATTTTTGTAGTGGTATGCTTTTGGGGCACTGACAAGATCTGAACCACCAATGAGGAAAGCCTGGCATCTCTGGCTAATATTAGAAATGGAGGAACTGAGTGGTTAACTTCATGGTTTTCTAGTCTGGAGGAGGTAGTCCATCCGGCTGTGTTAATAGAGCTGGACAGTGATACAGCTTCCACGGAGGATGCACTAGAAAAGGCCATTTGCCAAGGCCAGAAAGGGGCAATGAGGATCAATTTGGCCTTGCACATTCTTGCTTTCTGTATGAACTTGTTTATTAATAGTAATGGGTGGAAAGCACAGAAATAACATGTGGGCCAAATGTTTACTACAGCATCCCTAGGTGACTGTCCCTACAAAGGGATCAGGCTAAAGTAACTGCTTCACTTACTGTTTAGATGAGATGTGAACAGGTCGCAGCAAGGTTGGACCCAGTAACTGAAGCTCAAGGATGTCACTGTTGGCTTGAGGGACCACTTGTGATGCATCATGATAGATCTCCTCAACTTATCTGCCAGAACACTGGGATGACCCCAGATATGCATTGCTATTAAAAGCAGTGTGAAGACATTGCCCATAGTCAGGCTCTTATGGCTTCTCGGCATAGCGAATAGGAGCTGGTCCCACCCAGACTGTTGATATACCAAACTGCTGACATATTGTCTGCCTGCACTTGGATCACACCAGTGGTGACAGTATTCTGAAAGGCCTGTAGTGCTAGGAGGACTGTTTTCATCTCCAGAACATGGATGTGAAGACTGACCTCTATATGTGACCAAGTGCTCTGGACAATCTTCCCTTCAAAATACCCCCTTACCCTAGAAGGGAAGCATCCATCATCATTACTGCCACATGAGAGTACATTAGGAATGGATGCCAGTCTACCATCAAGATATGTGTTAGCTGCGAATCTGAGAAAGTCTTATCTTGGCGTGAAGTGGATGCAACCTTTGGGACCATTGCACCGCTAAATTTCACTGAAGGATCTTATAATATCTGGCAAGTGTAAAGAGCATCTTGAAAGGCCTGCAGTGCTAGGAGGACTCCAGAACACTGATGTGAAGACTGACCTCTATTTGTGACAAAGAGCCCTGGACCGTATTCCCTTCGAAATGCCCCCAACGCATGAGGATCATGGATGCCATAAGAACCAATAAGTGAAGGATCAGGTAAAGCATCCTGGATATTAGAAGATGGCCAATCTGTTGTCTTGTGTTCGGGTGTCATCTGATAAACTCTATCGGCTGGAACAGTGTAAGCTGGCTTTTGGTCAGACTGTGATGCCTAAATCCTGCATTATGGATCCTGCATCAGTTGAGCAGAAGGTCCCAATGGTATGAAAAGAGGTTGCCAATTGTGGTGGTAAGGAGCCAATTGTCAAGATATGGGAAAATCTGGATGCCTAATAAGCAGAGATATTCTGCACCACTGGCATAATCTTAGTGAGCACCCTGAGAGCTGTGGTGAGACCTAATGGAAGGGCTCTAAACTGAATGATTGGCTTCCAGCTGGAAACAAAGAAATTTCCTTGAATGTTTTTCTATCTTCATGTGATAGTATGCGTCCTTGAGATCTATGGAGTACATCCAATCAGCCTTGCTCATTAGAAACAAAAAGTACTGAACGTGACCATCCAGGATTTTTGTCTGCTTGACATACTGATTCAAATGCCTCAGGTCCACAAAGGGTCCAAGGTCCCCCGTTTTCTTGGGTACTAAAAAGAACTTTGAGTAGACTCTGGATTCTATCTGGTCTTTGGTGAACCTGTTGGATGACACACTTTTTCTAGCAGCTTGGAAACTTCTGCTGCAAGTTCCCATTGACTGGGTGGGACATCAGGAACTTTCTTCTTTCTGAGAGGGTGTAGGGAAAATGGTATAGAATAACCTCTGGAAGTTATGTTCAGCACCCAAGAATCTGAAGTTATGTTGTGGACAGGTTTGTGGGTATAGAGATAAGCACCCCGACTGCCGCCACAGTACACCAGTTGGGCAATCTTTCAGGGGCGCTGAAAGGGCTTTTTGGTAAATGATCTGCAAAAACCCTGGTTATGCAGGCCATCCATGCCTCAAGGCAATATCCATTTCTGTTACCTCCTCCTCTGCCTTGAGGAGAGGTCTATCTCCAGGACTCTCGGACTCCCTGAACCACATCTTCTTCCAAGCCAGTCGATTCCTGGAGTAGGATCTCTGGGGGATGGAAATGTGAATGTCTACTGCAGAGAGTGTCTTACCATCCTGTTGACTCCTGTTCAGCATTTCTTCTACTTTGGGTCCAAAAAGGCAGATCCATCAAAAGGTACATCAATGAAAGATGTCTCGAACCTTCCAACAAAGTCACATAGGTGCATCCAGGCATGTTAGCAGATGGTAATGCCAGTACCTGCTGCCCTTGCTGTGCCATGTGCCATCAGCTGCACTGGAAAGCAGATGCATGGCCACAATGCAGGTAGACTGGAAGGTGAAAAGCTGGGAGTCCACTGTCTTTTGAACACCTGCAGGTAGATCACCTGAGAGAGACTTGGAAGATCTCCTTAGTCAAGTCACTTTGAAATCCGATAACATGATCCAAGTAATTTTGCTCTTAGTGTAAAGCAGACATCTATCTCCCCAAACTGTCCATAGCCCTAGATTCTCTATTAGGGGGAATAATCCAAGGAACTTTCCTCAGACAATTTCTTCTTAGTGGCTGCCATTACTACCATTGTGTCCATTGGAGGACCTTAGTTCCAATGTTTCCTGCAGGAGTGGAGAGAATCCTATCACATTTCTTGGGGATGGACTCTACCACATCACAGTGCTTCCATGCCTGCCAAGCCATAAAATCAATGAGTGGATCAACAGATGGTACCACCCAAGACAAAGGCTTCAATGAATACAGACTTGTCTGGAGAAGGGCTATCTGTGGACCATCCACTTCTCTGTTTTATTAATTCCAGGATCTAGTCGTAAGTGACATCCTCAGACGGGGAACATGAGGAGCTTTTGCTTTCATCCAAATCAGTGTCTTCAGTGACAGACTCTCGGGAAGGGTCTATATGCTTCCATTTACAAGTCTGGTATCTATGAACCATCTGTGGGGGAGGATCAGAGGGTTCAGAATCACACTGGGAGCTTATATAGCAGGCTACCTGGGAAGCCTGTGGAACCAATTGTCCCTGTATGACAGAACGATGAGAAGTAGAAGCCAATTCTAGTCGGGCTTTGGATGCCATTGACTTTGATGACAGTGTGGTTCTTGGGGCAGCAGTTTGTGCCCACACTCCTTGCACTTTTTGAATCCTTGACCATCAACTATAGAAAAGTTAGAAAAAATACACAAGCCAAAATAAGGCTGAACTCCTATCATTAAAAGAGCATATGCAACAACAAGCTTAATGTAAAAACTACTCCTAAGTAAGCACAGCAGACCTAACAATAATAGTTGTAATTATCTTCACACTACAGAAGTTAATCTCTAACCATAACACTAAGACCTATTGTCTCTAACAATTCTAATAACATAATCTAATTTAAAGCCTACTCTAACACTAACAATACTAATTATAAAGGAACTAGAGAGAAATCTTTACAGTAAGGGAGGATTATGAATAAAGCCTTACAGAAAAGGATACAGGATGACAACCCTCGACAGAGTGACCGAACACTTCGGGTGGCAAACGGGATCTGGGGTAGTAAGGTTCAGTTCAGGAAATTATGGGTAGGGGAAGAGTTAGAACCATGAAACCAAAGAGTTTCAGATTCAGTGCCGAGGTCAGATCTATATGGATACGACAACCCATAGCTGAATCAGATGAAAACAGACATATACTCACCATTTAAAGTGATATTAACACCCAAAATTCATAATACCTTATTATCAAAACAAAAATGCATAAATGAACAACAGTATAAATAAACAAAAGAACATAAACATTAAATGAATGTATGATTTCATTTATATATATATATATATATATATATATATATATATATATATAAGTTCTCTAAGCATATATTTACCAATACTAATTTAAACCAGGAGAAAATAATGCACCTAGTTGAACAATTCGATGTCTTTTCTTTTTAGTTAATATATCTTGCCAAACTTGTTGTATGTTTATAAAGGGTGTTGCTTTGCTTATGACACCTGACATCACTGAAATGTTCATTGATATGAGTCTTAAAACATCTAGAAGTTTTTCAGACATAAAATACTGGACAAGTACCGACTACCAAATAAATCATTCACTTAGTATCACTAGTGATCAGCTGATTAATAGTATAAACATGACTAATGTCAGTAGATACAAATTTCTTACTTTTAACCAAGAGCGAACAAAACAAAAAAAATGTCCAAAAGAAATACATCCATGCAAAATCATACCATCAATAGTCTTTGGTTACAAAAACTAACAAGTAAATTCCATCTGTGGTAATCGTTCAAAATCTGTTGAACAGTTTGCTCCCTTCTATAGCTAAATTTGCACAGGTCAGGCACTACCACTGCTACCTATCAGCCAATAAAATGTCCTAGCATTTATTAATCAAATTATGAAAATGACCCAAATTAGAACCAAAAGTAGTAACTAATAACATAGTGGAATCAGTGGTGGTTATACAAGATTTATAAAATATCACATTAGTGTAAGTAGGAGCACACACTGTAACACACGTCTCAATGTGTATAATCTTAATTTTAGGTTAATGCCTGTGGATGTAGCTATCAATATGGGACAACTGTTCCGATTAGGAGGGCTAAATGTCATTATTTGAAGATGTATATAAATTTGTGCATTTGTTTTAAGTTAACGTGTTATGGGGAGGTGTCTGGGGGAGGTGTCTTTTTGTATCAGGATTTTCATTAAAACAAAAAAGTTTTGTAAAATGTGACATAGTTTCAAATGGAGACGACAAACAACTGTACAAAGGATCAACTTGCCAAACATTAGTGGGTACATGTAACACAAAAGCTGGAAATAAGACATTTAAAGAAGCTGTCAATATATAATAGGTGGGGTACCAATAATAGCTAAAATAAAAACAAAGAGTAATGAAATAAAAATGAGACATTGGCGCTTTCCCACCTATCTGTTGAAAATAAAGGAATTTAAGGAATGGGTAGTGGAGACTATTCAGGAGCTGTTAGAGAGGATAGAAATTTCTTCTGAAAATATATCTAGGGAGTGGGATAAGGTGGACTTTAAAAATAGGTTGGAAATAAAAGAAAGGGAGCTATGGTTAAGAATTAACAATAATTATTTAGAGGGATTGACAAATGTTGAAGTATTGCAGAACAGGGGGGAATCTCACAGAACAAGAAGAGGATCAACTGCAGAATACTAGACAGAAAATAAAGGATTACCTCGATAATATGCACTAGCTTAGAAAGACTGCTGTTAAGCAACTGTTTTTTTTGTTTTGATAATAAACACTAGAGCACAAAACATTTAGCATGATGACTCAGGCAACAGAAAGTAGAAAGGGCTGTCACCAAACTTAAGTAGCCTATAACAAAGAAGGTAACAAGAGATCCTGTAGAGGTATTAGAAATATTTTGGAAATTCTACGAGAGTCTCTATAAAGCAGACAAATATGAAAATCAAGAAAAGATACAAATGGAAATGTTTATGGAAGAATTAAATATGCCAAGGTTAGAGGTAGATGAGGCTCAATTACTAACAGTTAGGATAGGAGGAGATGAGATAAAAATTGTGATGCATAACCAATCTACAGGAGAGTTCCCAGGAATAGACAGTATTCCTGTGGAAGTTTGGAAGCTAGGAGGAAAAAAACTGATAATCTGGAAGGTTTTGTTTAACAGTATCTTAAGAGAAGGAAAAGTACCACCATCCTGGAAGAAAGCAGTGGTCGCTGTAATACCCAAGAGGGTAAAGATCCATCAGATCCAGCTTCATACAGGCCCACTTCAATACTAAACCATGATTTTAAAGTGTTCATGTCTACAATGGCTAAGTGACTGGCAAAAGTAATGCTAAAACTGATAGATATGGATCAATGTGGTTTTGTGGAAGCAAGGCAAATATTTGACAACATTATCAGAACACTGATGATCCAGAGGGAAGCAGAATGTAAGAAAATACCATTGTTGTTGGCAGGTCTTGACGCAAAAAAAGCATTTGACAGAGTAATCTGGGACTTTATGAGCATGGCAATGGAAGCATTTGCATTTCCTGAAAAAAATATAAGGTTGATTAGGAGAATATATGAGGGATTGGAGATGAAAATTAAGTGGGTGGGGTCCTCTCTGATGATTTCTGCTTGAGCAGAGAAACCAGACAAGGGCAGGGGTGCCCTCTTTCCCCTTTAATATTTGCATTATATTTACAACCACTGGCAAGGAAAATAAGGAACACAGAAATTTAAGGATATAATTGGTATGGTAATCAAGAAAAGGTGGCTTTATTTGCAGATGATATTATTTTGTACCTGACAAAACCAGAAAAAAACATTACAGTGTTGTGGAACATTTTGAGGCAGTTTCAGATATTTTCAGGATACAAAATTAATAAAGCTAAAACAAAGGCAAAAGTGGTAAATTATGTACCCATGCATGAACTGGTTCAGGAATACCCATATCTATGGGGACATGATAAAATACAAAGACAGAATACCAGCAAAAGTCCAAAGATCATCTACGGATAAACAGCAATATTAAGAAAAAACTCCAGATGACCACCATGGCTGTAAAATAGTTTTAGTGCAGACAAGCGCTTTCAGGTAGAACACCTGCACTTTTTCAAGTCCTCAATAAAATACAAAAAGCATACATTAATTTTATACTCAAGATTCAACAATAAAACAATTAAAATACACAATGAGATCAATTAGCCAGTATTTAACATTTAAATTCATTTAAAGGGGGTGAGCATCAAGCTCAGGCTTGATGCATACATAGTTATTTAGTCCTGGATATCTATGTGCTTGTAGTTTTAAAATCCATTTTAATTCAATCCGCTCTACTTGATTATTAAGATCCCCCCCCACTTATTACAAAAGACCATTTGCAAGACTTTGAAACCAAAATTATGTGTAGGGAATTCCAATATATGTTTAGCTAATACATTTAGCTTATTTTTATTCTTCACATCATACATATGTTGGTAAATCCTGTCCCTTAGACGTTTCTGAGTTTTGCCTACATAAAAACATCTACAGCCTTTACACTCTGCCAAACAGACTAAATTGGTCGTATTGCAAGTAGCATAAAACCTGGGTTCAAAAATAAAAGATAAAACTGGATGCTTAGACTCCTGGACTGTGCATATATTTTCACACATTTTACAATTCTTACAAGGATAGGTCCCTAATCTACATGCGGATACAAAAGTCTTTTGTCAATCCTTACATAATAGCCGCTTCAAATTACAATTATTTTTATATGTAAAACTAGGGACCTCCCCTATAATATTTACAGTTTCTTTATCAACTGTCAGAAAATGCCAGTTTCTCTTGATTATATCGCAAACTCTACTGTTATCACTAGCATACTTTGTAACAAAATGTACCCTGTTTCTTTTTATACCTAAATTTTCTTTGGGGGCTGTCTCTACGGGACTAACACCACTATTATTTTGGAAGGTCTTATTCTTAATAATTTGAAAGGTAGATTCATTGTAACCCCTTTTCTGTGAATAACTGCTGTAAATAATCAACTTCCTTTTCTATATCAGCAGCTGCATTACATATGTTCTTAACTCTACTCAACTGTCCTTTGATAATGTTCAGAAAAACATGCCAAGGATGCATACTACTATAGTTCAAAAGACTATTCTTCCAGCATGATTTCCGAAACAATTTGTACCTGATAAAACCAGAAAAAGACATTACAGTGTTGTGGAACATTTTGAGACAGTTTCAAATCTTTTCAGGATACAAAATTAATGAAGCTAAAACAAAGGCAATAGTGGTAAATTATGTACCCATGCATGGACTGGTTCAGGAATACCAATATCTATGGGGACATGATAAAATGAAACATTTAGAAGCATGGATTACAAATGATTCTAATGCAACAGCTAAGGATATACGGGAAGAGACTAAACAAAAGATAATACAAAAACTGAGAAAATGGAAGCTTTGTTATATGGATATGGACAGTAAGATACAAGCAGTTAAAATGTTTTTAGTCCCTTTAGTCTTATACACAGATCAGGCATATTTTTATCAACCATTAGAGAAGTGGATAGCAATTAATAAACAGCTGAAGGACTTTACCTGGGAGGGGAAGATGGCAAGAGTCAAGTTGGATAAGATGATTCGGTACTTTTCCGTTTTCGGGGCAACAGGTCAAATGAGCACTTCAAGATTGGAGGAACTGATATGATTCAAGTATTATTTACCATGGGTATTGTTTTTTAAAACAATCCTTAACAGTGTACTTGTAAACAGGCCATTGTGGAACAGCGAGGACTGTCGTCTAAGGCTTAAAATGAGATACACTTGACAGGTATATTTATTGCAGTAAAATTTGTTCGTGGGTTTCATAAAGTTGTTTGTTTTCTTCTTGAAAACACGTTAGGTCCTCCAACCAACAATCCTTGTTGTCAGTGTTATGATTAAACTCATTTTTAATACAACGTCGTCATACAATTTTAGCACGTAGTAGGATGGACGCAAATTATATCCCTAGAAAGTCTCTGCTTCACCCCGCTGTCATTCCCCTATGAGTAAGTAGTTGGGACAGTCAAATCCTGTTTTTCCAGTTGTGAAAGGTGTCATACTGTGGCAGCTTACAGAAATCACATTTAGTTTGTTTTGTTGACTGAGCTGATGCTGTTTTTGAGGGTGGTCTTAGGTAGGAGTTGTGAATAGGCCTGTTTGGTAGAGTAGAGGATTGTGGGGCTTATCATAGTACTGTATAAACTACTTTTTAATAAAACAACAAAAGTTCCTCTTTCTGACCCTTTGTTGTGACTTTAAAGCTTAATAATACGGTTGTAATACTCAGAAGGTTGAAAAGCATGCTGATAACTATATAAACCTAAGCAATTCGGCACAGTTATACAAGGGTAGTCTATCAAAACAACCGCTTCAGGGCTAACCGCTGTGCAATCATTGCGTGTTGCCCCATAACGGAAAAGTACTGATGATTCTTCCAGTAGAACAGGGTGGACTGGGATTACCCAACTTGAAAGGGTACTTCAGAGCTACACAGTTAAGACTCCTATACATAGCACAAGCAGAAAACTATAATTCAAAGTGAAAAGGAATGCTGACGAAACACGGGGGAAGCTCAAGAAACAAGGAGAGACTGGGATTTTGGATGCAGACCTTTAAGGAGAATAACAATAATCATGAAGAATATTATATCCATAAAGTAGCTGAAAGTA
The DNA here is from genome assembly GCF_019279795.1 of Protopterus annectens. Lineage (NCBI taxonomy): Eukaryota > Metazoa > Chordata > Ceratodontiformes > Protopteridae > Protopterus > Protopterus annectens. Next base: position 519,642,207 of record NC_056750.1, read on the forward strand.
TTTTAAGAACTAAACCAACCAACCAACCAAATGTAGAAAGAAGATTCTGCTAATAGGGATGACTGCAATTAGGGATACAGACAATAGGCAAGAGGGGGCTAGAGTTTATTGGAGAAAACTGGCAAAGGAACCAAGATACTGGGAGCAAATAACTAGAGAGGGAAAGATGACAGAATGGGAATATGCCAAGAATTTATTTGGTCTGCAGGTTAGAGATTGCCTTCCCTATCAGGGACTGATATCAGAGTATAGGCAAAGAGAAAGAAATGGGGGGGGGGGGGCTAAATGAAAGACCAGCACTGGTAGAGTTTTTAATAAAATCTAGAACATAAGCTGCCATTAAAAAAGGAATAATTATTACAGCATATAAAATATAACATGATAACTATAAGAATCAATCAGAGGAGGTTAGAAAGGATTGAGAAAAGAGACATTGGGTAAGCGATTCACAAAGAAACAATGGAGGATATATGTATGTCTCCCAAATATGCAACTAAATCTAGAAGATTTAGGATTTTTCCCTGGAAATGTTTACATAGATATTTTTATACCCCAAGTAGACAGTAAGTGCTGGATGTGTGAAGAGGAAGCAAGAGGTGAGTGGGAACATATTTCCTGGGAGTCCAGTGAGTTGGCGGACTTTAAGGACTCCCTGCGGAATGCACTGTCAAAGATGCTGGGTGAGCAGACTGGTCTGATGAGACAGATCATTTTTCTAAGCTATGATACAGAATCGGAATTGCCTAGACATGGTAACACTTTGCTGTGTCTTACAATGGTGGCTGCCAAAAAAGTAGCTACTAGAAAATGGAAATCAAAATCTAAACCAACTATAATGGAAGCAGTAAATATAGTAACGAAGATAAAACAACTGGAATTGAGACCTTTAGAAAATGGTAGGAGCAAACTACATAGGAAAAAAATGGGAATTGTGGGAACAATACATACAAGGGAGGAATGAGGTCTAAAAAGTGGCAGGACTTAAACAAGCTATATAATGTTTGAGTGAGAAAGATTGGCTAGATTATAAGAGATGTATAAGATTTACAAACTGGGAGCGTGTAAGAATGGTTTGTGATATGAACAAACTAAATAAACGGAACTGCGAAGAAACAAGTAACTAACCAAAAAGCACAGGAAAACTGTAGAGAATGCCACCAAACACTCGAAAATAGCTGTCCGTAAATGTAATTTACATTCAGAGTCCCAAAAATCTTAGTAATTAGGTAGTTGTCTTCAGTGCTGATACCAAACAGAAAAAATCCAATGGAAAAAGTCGAAATGCTTTAATTTGATAGACCACAGTTAAAAACGAGCGCTTTCGCCTGGTGTATCCCAGGCTTTATCAATTGATAAAGCCTGGGATACACCAGGCGAAAGCGCTCGTTTTTAACTGTGGTCTATCAAATTAAAGCATTTCGACTTTTTCCATTGGATTTTTTCTGTTTGGTATCAGCACTGAAGACAACTACCTAATTACTAAGATTTTTGGGACTCTGAATGTAAATTACATTTACGGACAGCTATTTTCGAGTGTTTGGTGGCATTCTCTACAGTTTTCCTGTGCTTTATGGTTTGTGATATAAAATGCTTGCAACTTGGATGGTGTTGGTGTGATTTGTTTTCACTTATATAAATGTATGATTGCCTATGTAGTAAGTGATGGTTTAATAAAGATGTTTCTTGTTTAAAAAAAAGCAGGAATTGAATAATTTATGTAATATTGCCCAGGTTATATGATCTATAGCAATATGTGTGAAGTATAATGTTTATGTTAATATTGTTGGATTACTTTTATATGAATGTAAATTTTCCTATTTTACAAGTGATAATTCAATAAAGGTGTTTGGAAAAAAATATATAATAGGTAGGAATAGTAATGTCTTATCATACTGGGTACACTAAACATATTACTCTGGAATGTGAATGGCCTCACAAGCATCGACAAAAAGGCAAGATTATTGAAGACTGCAAATAGCAATGCTACAGGAGACACATTTGGAAAGAAGTGAGCATGTGAATTTGATAAACAAAGGATATCGGGATGGATTTTTATCAGAATACCAGAGGCAAAGGAAAAAGTGAGTACTTAGACTAATTGCTAGAAGAACACCAATAATAATAGAACATGAGAAAAAAAGATAGTAATGGTAGATTTGTGGTAGTAAGGGGCTACTGGCAAGGGAGGAGGATGACACTGGCATGCACTTAGATTCTGTCTGAAACTGCTACTATGGAACGTAGGAAATTTTTTGAAGAAATAATCAACTTTCAGCAGGGAATATTACTTATAAGTAAGGGCTAGAACTTGATTTGCAACAGTTAGGATGTATTTGGGAGATGCAGAAGGGAACTATACCAAAAGAGGATAGATTTCTGAAGAAATTTATGAAAGATCTCAATTCAGTAGCAGGAATTCTAAGAGAATTTACATATTAATCCCCAAGGTACAGTAACTGGGATAGACTAGACAGAAATTATATTTCACATGAATGTGTGCATTTAATTGAAAGCTTCGACATACATCCAATAACTATTTCAAGGTCATGTTCCACTAACAACTAAGATAAAAATTCAGCATAATGAAGTAAAAATGAGACACTGGGACTTCCCCACTTACCTGTTAAAAGGACAGGAGTTTAAAGAATAGGTAATAGAAATTATTCAAAAATTATTGGGGATGATAGAAGTTTATTCAGAAGTTATAGCTTGTGAATTGGATAAAATGAAAGTAGAGTTTAAAAATAGGGTAGAAATAAAAGAAAGAAAGAAAGATATGGTTAAGTACTAACAAAAATTATTTAGAGAAGCTGACACAGCATAAACCATTGTAGAATATGGAGAATCTCACAGAAGAAGAAGAGATGCAACTGCACAGTGCTAAAGAAAAAATAAGGGAATACCTGGATAATATGCACAAATTTAGAAAGATTGCTATAAAGCAACTTTTTTGATGATAACTCCAGGGCAAAAAAATTCTTAGCACAATGATTTAGGCAACAGAAAGTAGGGAACAAAGGTTGTTGCCAAACTTAGGGGGCCTGTAACATAAATAACCAGATATCCTGTACAGGTTTTAGAGATATTATGGAAATGTTATGAAAATTTGTATAAAGCAAGAGGAATGTGGAAATCAAGATAAAGCACAAACGGAGATTTTTATGGAAGACTTAAGTATTCCAAGGTTAGATGTAGAGGAGGCTCAACAATTAATACTTAAGATAGTAGGAGAGAAGATCAAAACGGTGGCATATAATTAATCTGCAGGAATAGATGGTATTCCTGTGGAAGTTTGGAAGACAGGAGGGAAGAAATGATAAAGCTCTGGAAGATTTTAACAGTATTTTTAAATTAGGAGAAGCACCAACATCCAGGAAGAAAGTGGTGGTTACTAATACCTAAAGATAAGAGCAACTTCGTATAGGCCCATTTCAATTTTAACCCATGTTTAGTGTTTATGTATAATAGCTAAAAGAATGGCAAAGGTGCTACTAAAATTGATATATATGGATCTATGTGGTTTTGTGAAGGGGAGGGAAATATTTGACAGCATTAATAGACCAAAGCTAGAGAGAAGTGGAAGGTAAGAAAATACTGCTATTGGTGGGGCTTGATACAGAAAAAGCATTCAACAAAGTAGGTTGGGATTTTAGGAGTACAGGAATGGATGCATTTGTATTTTGATACAATAAGGTAAATTAGGATATATGAGGGATCAGAGGGAAAATTTTAAGTGAGAGGGTTCCTCTCTGATAACTGGTGTCTGAACAGAAGAATTAGTCAGGGGTGTCATACTTTCTCTTTGCTATTTGCATTAAATTTAGAGCCACTGGTAAAGTAAATAACAGACTCAGTAATTCAAGGACATCATTGGTATGGTAATCAAGAAAAATTGGCTTTATTTGCAGAAGATATTATTTTGCACCTGATAAAACCAGAAAAGGATATTTCAGTGTTGTGGAACATTCTGAGACTGTGTCAATTTTTTGGGGGATATAACATTAATGAAGATTAAATAAAGGCTATAGCTGTAAACTGTGCACGCACACACACACACACACACACACACACACACACACACACACATGTTCAGTAGTACCCATACTTAAGGGGACGAGATAAAATGAAGCATTTAGGAGTATGGGTTAAAAATGATTCTTTTATGGCAGCTAAGGGTATGTGGGAAGAGACTAGACAAAAGATAATACAAAAACTGATAAACTGCAAGCTCATGTTTATAGAAATGGACAGCAAGGTACAATCATTAAAACGATTTAAGTCCCTTTAATTTTATATACAGTTCATCCATATTTTTAACAACCAGAGGAGATGTTGTGGACATTAATTAATAAAGAGTTGAAGGATTTTATCTGGGAGAGGAAGATGGCAAGATTCAAGTTAGATAAGATGATCCTTCTAAAAGAACAAGGTGGTTTAGGATTACCTGATTTGAAGGGATATTTTACAGCTACATAGTTAAAGCTTATATACAAAACACAAACAGAAAACTTTAATTCAAAGTGGAAAAGGATGATGAAGTAGGGGGGAGTCAAGAAATAAGGACAGAGTGGGATTTTGGATGCAGATTGTTAAGGAGAATAACATCAGCCATACAGATTATTATTATATTCATAAGATAGGAGAAAGTACTCTAAGAAACTATGCCAACATGAGAATGGAGAAAGGAGATTCGGCAGACAAGGATGAATGCAATTACAGGTACAGGGAATAGGCAAGAGTGGTCCGGAATTTACCAGAGAAAACTGGCCAAGGAACAAAAGATATTGGGAGCAAATCACTAGAGAAGGAAGGGTAACAGAATGAGAAGAGGCCAAGATGACATTTGGACTGCAGTCTAGTGAATGCCTTCCCTATCAGAGATTTACATCAGAGTACAGGCAAAGAGAAAAGAATATGGGAAAACAAGGTGAAAGACCTGCTCTGGTAGACTTTTTAGTTGAATATAGAACAGAAGCTGCTATTTAAAGAGGGGTAGTTAGTAAAACTTGTAAACTATTGGACAATATTTATAGGAATTAATCAGAGGAGGTTAGAAAAGATTGGGAAGGGAGAATAAATAAGCAATTCATATGGAAACAATGGGATGATGTACATATGGCTCCCAAACATGCAACAAAGTCTTGAAGATTTAGGATTTTATCTTGACTTGAAGTGTTTGCATAGGTATTTGTATATCCCATGCATACTCCAAAGAATTTTCCTTCAGCTAGATGGCAAATGCTGAAGATGTGATGGGGAAGAAATAGATAACTGGGAACATGTGTTTTGGGAGTACAATGAGTTGGCAGATTTAAAAAATTCCTTACAGAAAACTCTGTCAGAAGTATTGGGTAAACAAATTGGTGTAACTAGGGAAATTATTTTTTTTTAGTGGGATACATGATCTAAATTGCTTAGACATAGTAAAGTCCTGCTAAGTTTAATTTTGGTGGCTGCTAAAAATTCAACTAGAAAACAGAAATCAAAGTCTAAACCAACTGTATTTAAACTACTGAATCTTGTAACAAAGATATAAGATCTGGAAGTGGGACCTTTAGAAAAGGGCAAGAGCACATTACATAGAAAAATGGAAATTGTAGGAAATACATGCAGAATAATGCTTTGGAGGAGGAGTGAGATTTTAGGGACAGCAGGATTTGAGAAATTCATGTAATGTTCGACTAACTGTATAAAAATGCATGTAATGTATAATGTTTTAATTATGAACATGTTCATTTTTTATATGACTGTATGTTTGCCTGTCATACATGATAATTCAATAGGTGTTTTAAATATATATATATATATATATATATATATATATATATATATATATATATATATATATATGTTCCTCTTCCTTAATAAATAAATAAATAAATAAATACATAATTAAAGGATGTAAGTGCAGAATCAGTGCAAAGCTGGTATTTTATCATGCAGGGAAGGGACTTCTGACTCCTTGAAAATTAGAATGGACAGCAAACTAATTCAGTGAGCTGACCCACATTTGTTTCAACACTGTTGCACAAGTCCTCTATTAAATGATTAGTGTTACAGCTCCTCTCAGCTTTTTCCAAGAGACTGTAGCATCCAATATCTTTATGGACAAAAACATTCATTAACAGTTTTAAATGTTTATTTTTGCACAAGGCATACATGATACATAGTTAATTTCTTGTGTACCTGTGAAATGGGGAGCAGTGGACAGTATATGCAGGACCACAGTGTGGACAGAATGTGAATTCAGCGGGAGCTTTCAGTGGGACGGCAGAAACTGTAGAACTGACTGTTGCTAGCGTTCCCACTGTTGTAGAGCATTTCAGCAAGTATCCACCTTCTACTCCCACAATAAACACATTTGGGTCAAATCTGGAGAAAGAGAGTGCAGTTATACCAAATGCTGTGTCTCCTCGAGCCTATAAAAGTGAAACAGAAAATAACAATTCAGATTAGATTTCATACATGCCAACTTTTTCCAAACTGTCCAGTGTTATGTTTCCTGTACCTGTAGCATCTCAGGTTAAGAAAATTTACAGTTCAATATCTAAAAGTCTGGATATCCACTGTTAAAGCCATCACTACTTAAAATTCATTGAATTAACCAAAGTAGTTTAATGAAACATGTTAATGAGGATTTTTGTAGCAACAATGACTGTCACCATGCCCTACTCTTCTTGATATGTAACACTGCCCTGAGTTTAATGTAGAAGTAAAAGGAATCGGAACAAATTCTTACAGCTAATTAATCACAAAATAAAGTCCTCTTCTGCTGCCTCAAAACCATGCTCCATTGTCATAGGTGTGAATGCAGCAGACTGCATAAAACTCTAATGGTGGTATCATCTGTCACATTTAAAATGCAAGTCATTTATTACTTTAGTCAGTATCTTGTCTTTTCTGCTATAAATGCATGCAAAGCTAGACTCCCGTGGATCTTCTGGAGTATAGAAACACAAGAATACTGCTGCAAAAGAATCAAACGAAGTCAGGGATGATACCAAGATTTTGGAAGTATATACTAACTTGTACATCAACTTCCAGAATGCAGCCCTTACCACCATCATCCCCCAGACAGTGCATGTTTCTGTTGGACAGCATAACTTGCCCCCACTAAAAAAACACCTCCTGAAATTTACAAACTGATAGGCTTGGGCAGCATGATGGCTTAGTGGCAATGTCTTTACCTTACTGGTTCAGGACCTTTTGTTCAGTTCCCATCTCTGATCAGGCTGGCTCTGTGTGGCATTTACAAATCCCTCCCCCATGTATGCACAACTTTGCTCCAGGTACTTATGCCCCCTCCCCAGATCTTCCAAAAAGATGTTTGTTGATTAGCTGCATAAACTATTTACACACACACACACACACACACACACACACACACACACACACACACACACACACACACACACACACAGAGCCAGTGCAGAGAATTAATGCTGCAAACTGTTTATGAGAAGCTTATTTTAACCAAAGGGTAGAAGGTTTGATTATGTCCACTTCCATTTCTTTATTGTGCAACAGTGAGCAAGTCACCAAACCAGCCAGTACCCTCAGGTCTCTCTTGAAAATGGACGTGTCGAACAGGCTTTCCTGGTTAAAAACGTGTAAAAATAAACAAAATATTTACCCTTGCACTTGTGACATGGGTGTGGGAGGGACTAGTTCATTATCCCTTTTGGTTAAGCCAACCAGGCATTCTGAAAATTAGCCACTACTTAAAAACTCAGTAAAATAAAAACATGGTAAATATATAACCAAATATATTTAAAATACAGCAAAACATCAAATATGTGAACACAACCACAGGAATTTGTGCTTGTTTTCAGTTTCTATGTCTCTTCAAAAAGAGAAAATGTGTATACATTTATTTATAACAGCTTGCGTTTAAGTCGCAACAAATGTCAGCAGATCTTGACTTAGAAAGCACAGACATTTGATGAATATTCCTAACAAGCACTGAACTTCCCCACCCTGGAAAAAAATACACAGCCACTCCTTGAGGCAGTCACAGTGAAATGTCAGTAGAAGTCTGCATTCAGTACTTGGGTATAACAGGATGCATCCACAAAAAAAACTGTAGTAAGCTAGCCGAAGAAAAATCAGACACTAAAATGCAACCACTTTAATAAACTATATTAATAAGATGCATCTCAATCATCTTTTCTTAAATTATACTTGAACCCTTATGTATAGTCTGTCATTCCTTGCTTAAGGATTTCAATGTGGCTGGATGTTGAAGTTGGCTGGGCCATACTGCCATTGATCACAAAATTAATTTTGGAAATGGCATCTTTACAGTGACAGCAAAGGCAGATTTTCTAGAGAAAATAATTATGATGTTTTATGTCTCATGTATGGCACACTCAGAAGACAAGTTCTGGACATGTGCTATATTCCTGACAATGACAAGAACTCTGACAAAAATACCTTAAAGAAACCAAATGCAATTTAGTTTGACACCATGTACATTCTAATATCAGGGCCATTTTTATATGAGTTACGAGTCACGTTCAAATAACGGAAATCTCTGAACAGCAAACTAGAATGTTCTGAATAGTGTGTGACTATAGCCAATTATACTGTAAAACCGAGTCTGCAGTATTTAACAGCATTCTCCTTACTATGAGGGACAGTAATCTCAAAATTAGATATATAATTAGCAGGGGTGTGGGGGCAAAGTGTCCTGCTAAAATACTTTATACATATCATACTATAGTGAGTTTCTTTATTGTTCATGTTTATTTCAGCTGCTGTTCTGTATATCAGATTTATATCATGTAGCCCTAACAGACATGCAGGCCTATGATGGCCGTAACAAATATATAGTTATATCAGTGAAACAGTAAGACATTTTCTAGTAAAATGTTCTGGACAACATACTAGATACTCATTTATAAGTTGCACTTCGGTTACGTTTCTATGTGCAATGGTAATGGAATAGAGATTCCCTAAATAAAAACAGAATATGTACAAATCTGCTGTGGTCCAAATCTAGAGACTATTTTCAAGCTGTCAGGCCAATGAACACAAACAGAATCGGTAAGCTTTACAGCTATAATGTTGAATAATATAACAAAAAGTACAGTCGAGCAAGTAAATTTATTGTGACAGTAGCTGCTTGAATGACCACTATTGCCGCACCCTTAGATACATGCTAAGGATATAACATCCAGCCAGCTTACAAAGCTTTAAGGGCACCTTCCACACATCCAAACCATGAGTCAGTTCAAGACGAGCTGCAAAAGAGTGGTTTGGCAGCCAAGCCTATCAGAACTTTCATGCTAACTGACAGAGGGAGGCTAATACCTTGACATGATTAATGCCAGGAAATCAAAAACAAAGATGTTCATCCTGGCAACAAAAATACATCAAATAAGGAGGATGGAGGGAGGGAGGGATCAGCTACAGCTGAAGCAATCATTTGAACAGCTACTGTTACAGTGAGTTTACTTATACAACTGTACTATGTTCATCATACAGATCATTGCTGCAGCAGCCTTCGCTATATGGGTAGACCATCATAGCTTACACTGACTAAGAGGTGGAAGGCTGAGAGTCAAAGAGCCCCTGGTAAACGGTCCAGCAATGTTTGTCCTAGACCTGGATAAGAAATGTAGTTTGTAGTGTTTTGCAAAGGAATGTACAGAGGATCAAGCTGCTGCTTCGACAATACTTGCAGAATCCAACCCTTGCGAAAAAGCTACTGATGAAGCCAAGGCCCTAGAACAATGAACCTTGACCCTGCCTGGAATTACCTTGCTGTCGTTATGTACAACAAAAGGTAACAGCATGGGACAACCATTTGGAAATAGTTTGCATTGACTCAGGTTGCATTTTCTTTGTACCTTCCCCAGAAATGAACTGATCAGAGATCCTAAAAATTTTGTTCCGTCAAGATAGGTTTTCCTATACCTTGGATGACAGACAATGTCAATTCTTTCTCCCTTGTTTTTAGGTTCTGGAAAGAAGACAGAGAGATGGGTGGCTTGGCTTAAAGTAAACTTGGATACCACTTTAGGCATAAATTAAGGATTAGTTCTTAAGGAAACCTTAACTTTAGGGAAAATTATACAAGTCTGACCTACCATAAGAGCTTGCATCTCATATATTGCACTTGCAGAGGGCAGAGCAACCAACAACACTTTTCTTTCATGTTAAAAACCTCAAATCAGCCTAATGAATTGGTTCAAATTAAGCAAGGGTTAATTTTTCCAGAACAAAATTAAGATCCCAAGGAGTAGCCACCTATTTCTTTTTTTAAACACCTTTAATGAATTATCACTTGTGACCAGACAAGCTTCCATTTATATAAAAGTAATCAAACCATATTAACAAGTTCACATTTACAAACATTATACATCACATGTATTGTTATTTATCCTATAATCTAGGCAACATTATATACATTTAATTCCTGCCTTTGCTTAAAGCCCAATCCTCCTCCAAAACATTTTTCCACATATAATGTTACCACAATTTCCATTTTATTCTAAGTAATTTGCTCCTAGCCTTTCCTAAAGATCTTACCTCCTATTCTTTTATCTCTTTTTATAATATTTAGTGCTTCACGTATAAGTTGGTTTACATTTTGGATTTGCATTTTCTAGTAATTGCTTTTTTGGCAGCCACCAGAATTAAACGTAACAAGGCCTTACTATGTCTGGGCAATTCAGATCCTGTATCCAAGCTCAAAAAAATAATTTCCTTGGTTATGCTCAGTATTCCTGACAGAGTATTCTTTATGAAATTTTTAAAGTCTGCCAACATCATTACATTCATAAAACATGTTCCCAGTTACCTCCCTCTCCCCATCACACTTCCAACATTTGTCATCTATCCAAGGAAAATTTCTTTGGAATCTGCTTGAGTATAAAAGTATCTATGTAAATACTTCCAGGCAAAAATCTTAAATCTTCTATACTTTGTTGCATATTTGGGAACCATACATACGTCCTCCCATTGTTTCTTTGTGAATTGCATATCTAATCTCTCTTCCCAATCTTTTTTTATCTCTTTTAATTGATTCCTATAGTTATTGTGCAATATTTTATATGTTTTACTAATCATCCCCTTTTCCAGATTCAATTAAAAGCTCAGCTAGTGCAAGTCTTTCATTTAGGATTCCCTTATCCCTTTCTCTTTCTGCATACTATGATATCAATCCATGAAAGGGAATGCAATCACTAGCCTTCAATCCAAATGACTTCTTGGTCTCTTCCCATTCTATTACCTTTTCTTCTCTAATTATTTGTTTCCAGTACCTTGGTTCATTTGCCAGCTTCCTACGGTAAATTCCAAACCTTTCTTATCGATTCTCTGCACCCGTAATTGCAGTCATCCCTATCAGCAGAATCTTCCTTCTCCATTCCTGTGTTAGCTTAATTCTTACTACACTTTCTGCTACTTTATAAATGGTTGTTATTCTCCTTAAGGATCTATATCCAAAATCCTATTATTTCCTTATTTCTTGAATTATTCCCTGCATCATCATCATCGTCTCTTTCCACTTTGAAATGTAGCTTTCTGCTTGTGTTATGAATAACAGTCTTGACTGTGTAGCTCTAAAATATCTCTTCAAATAAGGTAAACCTAAAACATTTTATTCTGTTGGGAGGATCAACTTATCTTACTTGACTCTTGCCCTCTTCCCCTCCCAAATAAAAATCCTTCAACTCTTATATATTCATAGGTGTATATTAGGCTAACAACCATTAAGGCCCTTAAAAGCCTAGCTGTGCAGCCCAAGTGTGACCCACAAATTTGATTTATATTTGATTTATAGGCAGTGATTTATTTATGGCATCTGTCCTTCATAAACACAGGAGCCAGACCAGGGGTGAATTTCCGATTACCCATACATTGGTCCAAGTTGCGCTTAAACAGAGATACACAGGAACTCTTCTTTGCATGGATAGGGAGCCTGTTCTACAGAATAGGAATCTTCTGAGAAACATCTCTCTCCAGCATGTCCTCTTTATTACTGTCCCATAACTTCTCCTCTGGTAGATAAAATTATGCCTGAGCTGTATGTAAAACTAATGAAACTAAACATGTTTTTATTGCTTGCATCTTGCTATCCATATCCACAGACAAGTTTCCAGCTTCTCAGTTTTTGCATTATCTTTTGTTTAGTCTCTTCCAACATATCCTTAGCTGCAATAATTGAATCATTTATAATCCACAATACCAAATACTTCATTTTATCATGTCCCCATAAATATGGGCATTGCTGGATCAGGTCATGTGTGGGTACATAGTTTATAGCTATAGCCTTTGTTTTATCTTCATTAATTTTACATTCCAAAAAAGCATGGAACTGCCTCAGAATTTTCCACAACACTGAGATCTTTTCTGGTTCCATCAGGTACAAAATAATATAATTTGCAAATAAAGCCAACTTTTCTTGAACACCATACAAATCATATCCTTGAATTTCTGAGTCCCTTATATTTTTTGTCAGTGGTTCTAAATATAGCAAAAATAACAAAGGGGAAAAAGAACACCCCCGCATGATTCTGCTGCTCAGATGCATCTCATCAGAGAGGAACCCCTCCCACTTTGATTTTTGCCTCTGATCCCTCATATACCCTTCTAAGTAATCTTATTATTGTATCAGGAAATGCAAATGCTTCCATTGCCGTACTCAAAATCCCAGCTTACTATGCTGAATGCTCTGCATTAATACCCACAAATAGCAGAGGTATTTTCTAACATTCTGCTTTCCTCTGGATCATCATTGTTCTATTAATATTGTCAAATGTTTGCCTCATCTCCACAAAACCACATCGGTCTATATCTATCAATTTTGGCATCACCTTTGTCATTTTTTAGCCATAATGAACAAAAACTTTATAATCATGATTTGGAATTGAAATGGGCCTATATGAAGTTGGATCAGATATGTCTTTACCGTTTTTGAGTATTACAGCCACCACAGCTTTTTTCTATGTTGTTGGCGCCTCCCCTCCTTTTAAAATATTGTTAAATCCTGGTCTTTATCACTTTCTTCTCTCCTAACTCGCACACTTTCACTAGAATATCATCTATTCCTGGAGAACTTCCTGCACATTGGTTATACATCACCATTTTATCTCATCTCCTCCATCTTAACTGTTAGTTGTTGAGCCTCACCTACCTCTAACCTTGCCATATTTAAGTCTTCCATAAATATTTCAATTTCTGACTTTTTTTGTTTTGTTTCCCCACTTCTTGGCTACATACAAATTTTCATAAAATTTCTTAAACATTTCTAATACCTCTACAGGATCTGGAGTTATTTTTCTTGTTATAGGCTCCCTAAGTTTGGCAACAACCCTTTCTACTTTCTATTACCTAAGTCATTGTGCTCTGGAGTAGTTATCAAAAACAGTTGCTTAAAAACTCATTATAGCTGGGTGATGTCTCCAAAATTTGTAGTTTCATCCTACTAATGCCTCTAGGCTTCAAATATTACTTGTTCGTATTTGCATTAATAATTCTAAAACCATGCTAAATAAAATTAATATGATGTTTTATCTTAATCCTTACATAATGGCAAACACAGCTCTCTTGGCATTTGGTCTCTGTCTAGTACAGGTCAAGATAAATTCATTGTTGCTCATATAATATTTACAGTGTCATAAATTTCACATTTTTTTCTAAATATCTTGGTAACCAAGTAGCACATACAGAACTACTTAGCCTCTAATGAAAGCACTGAGCTGGGTGAACAAAATGCTGTTTGACAATATGTGTGTAACTCGAGCGGTTACTGAGATATTGTAAGCTGTTTACAAAATATTACAAATTTAATAGTTACCGTGTTGACTGTGACTTATAAAATCCAGTTTAAGACCTAGAACCTAAAGAATACTACCAATATGAAAACAGCTTGTCCTGAAGAGATTGCAATTTACACTTCTTTAGTAACCCCTACGGTACCAGTTATAAACACACAGCCTGCATTAAGCACCTTCTAAGCCTGCAGCTGCAGGGGGTCCCAAATTACTTGTGGCTGAATGGGGACCCCATCAACACTGTAGTTGGTCATAAAATATAATAAAAGTTCAGTGAGTTCATAGTGCTGAGTGCATCGCATCTTCTACACTGACACAACATAAATGCTACATATTCCTTCCACTGCTAGTGTGCACATCCTCCAACTTCATATGCTTCCATAACACTGCCTCCTGCTGTTATATTCATTACATTAGAGGAGCTAGTTCCACAGTCTTTTTAGCCGTGCATACATCTTCCTTTTTTATCAATGTGTTTTCATCTCCCTCCAGAAGAAGTGTAGCAGTTAACTTCATGATGCACATTTCTTAACTCTTCAAAATATAGGGTTATACACCAGCAGTAAAATATATTGTTTATTTTCTGCATATAGGCATTTTTCCCCATTGATTTCTTAACTGCACAATTTAGCAAAAAAATTTGAGTACCTTTTGCATTAGCTAACTGCAAGTCTTTTAGTTTTTGTTTTTCCTTTCAGAAATTAACTGATTTAGCTTCATACCTCTCAAGTGTCCAGATATTTGCAGAATGTCCAGATTTTTTGCCTGAAATATTTGTTTTGTTCCACATAAAATGTGTGGTTTTCTGGCAAATCATTGAGGATGGAAGTCATTAAATAATGACAGACATTTGAGTTTCAGACTTCATATCCTTCAGAAAATGCATATTATCATAAAACCTCTTATTCTATTATCTTTCTAAGTTTATAAGAGCAATATTTATAATCTGTCCCTATTTTTGGGTCTTTCTCTCCCCATTATTTCTGGCTTTGTCCAGATTTCTCAAGTTAAGAGGTCAAGAGCTATGTTGTTTAGCTTATTTGCAAAGAATATGCTACAAAGCCAAGGCATCCTGAACCATAGGGCAAGGGGGGAGGGGCCAGAAAAACCTCACCCCCCCCCCACACACACACACTCTTTCCACAGACTTGTTGGGTGTGCCCCGGACTGATTCCTCAGCCAACTCAACTAAGAGCAGCCTATCTGTCCCTGAAGGAGTGACCTCAGCACAAGAGCTTGTAGTAATTGGTTGTTTTGGACCATTTCTAGCTCTTTTGAAGTTCCCTGTTTAAAATCCGCCTCTGAGCGTTTTTTTCTGGCTATACTACTCAGAAAGAGTTCCTCGTGGTCCTGCAGAGTGGTCCTAGCAGCAGAGAACTGAGAAAAGCGACTACTTTCCTGATTTAAGTATTTTTTGCTGTTTTTTACCTAAAATACCTTCCCTTGCTTACTTTGAACAAGCTTAAACTGTTTTGTTAGCCGTTTGTTGCATTATATATTATCTGCACTTAAAGTTACATTTGGTCGAAAATTGGTCGAAAGTTTGTTTGTTTGTTAAATTTAACTGTTGAGGCTGCCCACTAAAGTGTGCTAGCCCGTGTAACTGATTTATTACTGTTTCCTGCATTTCTGTGTGCTTTCCATCTCAAAACAAAAAAAAAAAACAAAAAAAATATCCTTGTTTTCCTGCCTCTCCTTGACTAGTTTAGACCAGTATACAGGCTTTTCTATATTCTGGGCTGTGGTGTAGTTTCTGTGTTGTCCATTGCCTTACTTGGATAGAAGGAAGTTTCTTTGCTTACCAGTGGGATTGGGGAGCCTTGAGCAGCCTATCTGTCCCTGAAGGAGTGACCTCAGCACAAGAGCTTGTAGTAATTGGTTGTTTTGGACCATTTCTAGCTCTTTTGAAGTTCCCTGTTTAAAATCCACCTCTGAGCATTTTTTTCTGGCTATACTACTCAAACAGCTCCTCGTGGTCCTGCAGAGTGGTCCTAGCAGCAGAGAACTGAGAAAAGCGACTACTTTCCTGATTTAAGTATTTTTTGCAGTTTTTTACCTAAAATACCTTCTCTTGCTTACTTTGAACAAGCTTAAACTGTTTTTTTAGCTGTTTGTTGCATTATATATTATCTGCACTTAAAGTTACATTTGGTCGAAAATTGGTCGAAAGTTTGTTTGTTTGTTTGTTAAATTTAACTGTTGAGGCTGCCCACTAAAGTGTGCTAGCCTGTGTAACTGATTTATTACAGTTTCCTGCATTTCTGTGTGCTTTCTATCTCAAAACAAAAAAAAATATCCTTGTTTTCCCGCCTCTCCTCGACTAGTTTAGACCAGTATACAGGCTTTGCTGTATTCTGGGCTGTGGTGTAGTTCCTGTGGTGTCCATTGCCTTACTTGGATAGAAGGAAGTTTCTTTGCTCACCAGTGGGAGTGGGGAGCCTTGAGCAGCCTATCTGTCCCTGAAGGAGTGACCTCAGCACAAGAGCTTGTAGTAATTGGTTGTTTTGGACCATTTCTAGCTCTTTTGAAGTTCCCTGTGGTTAAACTTTTTCTGGCTCTGCCAAGTCTGCTCTTCAAATTTTCCATTAAGAAAGCTCTACTTTTATAATAATCAGTCTACTCGCTTTATTATAAGCCTAGCACTTATTCTCAAAACCTCTCTTCTAAGTAAGCACTCTCAAACTAAAGTAAGCACTACATCCACCTACCACCCCTGTGAGTACCCACTTCCCTTAAAGGCACAGCACTCCCTTATAATATTCTAGCATGTCGACTGGTAGATTACTAGCATCCTCAACGGTTCAGCTGGTTAATCTGGGAATCTTGAGACAATGCTACAATTGTCTCATGTACACAGATAACCCTCTCCTCCTCCCAACAAACACAAATGCATGTGAGAGATGCAACTATATAGCCAAACTGGAGGCTAAACTCTCTCAACTCAGGACTGGCAAGACCAGACAGGAGGAGAAGGTAACCACACACACAGCAAACCCAGTCTCACATAGACCAACCACAACTGCAAACCAAACACATAATAAAACAAAGACATACTTGGAGGCTCTAACAAAAAACTTACCAAAACAACAGAGGCTCCCAAAGCAGACACCCAAAAATCCACCACATCAAAACATAACCCATGCAACACATACTTCAAAAAATCAGTGTGTCAAACAATCACAGCCCTTAAGGCCAAACACCATGCCTGATACACTAGTAATAGGTGACTCTATAGTCAGACACACTGACGTTCAGTTTACCAGGCTGAACAAGGAGAGGGTAACGGTGAGCTGCCTATCGGGAGCTAGGATCCGCCACATAACACACGCACTCAGGTCACTCCAAAGCAAGTACAAATATGACTCCGTCATTGTCCATGCCGGCGTGAATGACCTGAGACGTACCTCCCTGGACTACATGAAAAGAGACATAGAGGAGCTCTCTGATTATGTAGCCCAGGCTGGTATGACCCTGACCCTGAGCAGCATCTTGCCCTCACCAAGAATGATGCCACAATACAAAGACAAGATGATCAGCTTTAATAATTGGCTCAATTACTGGTGTCATTCTAGGGGGATCCAATGTCTGTCTGCTTGGGATGACATGCTGGCCAAGCCACGCTGCTTCGCAAGGGACGGCTTGCATCTGTCACCACTGGGCTTCCGGATATTGGCTAAGGCTCTTGCCACCCCCATAGTGCCTTTTTAGGCAAGGCTCAAAAGACAAACCCACCTCCTTAGAAAACAAAAATGGAAAAAAATTAAGGGTAATGCTGCTCAACGCCAGAAGTCTAAATCTCAAGATGCAGGCTCTCGATGCACTCCTCAGTATGGAGAACATCGATGTCTGTGCAGTAACTGAAACCTGGTTCAAGGCTCCTGAGAGCACCCCAGCTCTACCAGGCTATACCTCGTATCATGCTTTTTGGCCCCAAAACTCGGGCCAAACCAAAAGGGAGGAGTGTCCATATTCATCAAGGACACCCACACCTCCAGGTTAGTGGCAACACATGAAGCATCAGAGACCATCCAGGTGCAACTAACCATAGGCAAAACTGCTATACAACTCGTAGCATGTTACAGACCACCCTCCCAATCTCAGGAACCCCATTCAGCCTTCCTGAAGACATTGGAGGATATGAATGTCTTACCAAACACCATCATATTGGGAGACTTCAACTACCCTAACATAGACTGGGTGCATTACTCTAGCCCTAACACCCTAGCCCAAAGGTTCCTGGAATTCATAAATTCAAATGCAATGGAACAGCTAGTCACCTCTCCCACAAGGGGAGATAATATACTAGACCTGATCATCACAAACATGGGGACAAAGTGCTCCACACCGGAAGAATACCCATCACTAGTGAGATCTGACCACAAACTAATCAACCTGGATATACATATCCCACCTCCACCCCCAACACAAAAGACTACAGTGAAAAACTTCTCAAAATCTGACTTTACACTTCTTAAGACTGAGATGGTATCCTTTAAGCCCACTGGGCCAGTGGAAACCACATCCCACAATGCTGAACCCTTCACAAATGCTTTCTACGGACATCTCCAAGAATGCATGGATCATGCAATCCCAAATAAAACCAAGACCCTCTCCACCAAGGGCAGGCGTCCTGCCTGGTGGACCCCAGCCATAAACAAATTGTATAACAAAAGAAGGAAGCTACTGCACGACAGAGCAAAATCCCATAAAGATAAGGCATCTCTGATCAGCACTAGTAGAAAGCTACGTTCTCTCATAAAAACATCCAAGGCCAACTTTGAGAGAAAAATCGCTATGGACACTAAAGATAACCACAAGGCCTTCTTCTGCTATGTTAGAAACCTGGGCGAAAACCCTCAGATATGCTCAGAGTTAGTTCACAATGACAAAAAATACACTGAACCCACAGATATTGCCAACATTCTGGCAGATAGGTTCAGTGCAAATTTCTCCCCTCCCTCACCCCCAAAAGAAGAAATACTTATCCCAGCTGAATGTAACCTCCCTGTCATCTCAGATGTCCAGATGAGAACCGCCCTCAGCAAAGCTAAAAACAAAGCATCAATGGGACCTGACAGTATTCCGGGTTGCGTGCTACGTGAACTCCAAGGGGAGCTAAACCCACACATAAAAATGCTATTTAACCTTAGCCTTACTACAGGATATGTACTTGAACACTGGCGTACAGCAACAATGGTCCCACTCCACAAAGGAGGCACCTCTACAGACCCTGGTAACTACCGCCCCATAAGCTTAACCAGCCTGGTCTGCAAAGCTATGGAAAGAATCATTATGGAACTCAAACAGAGATATTGGGGACCTACAAACACTTGATCCCACCCAGTTCGGCTTTGTAAAGGGCAGATCCTGCCTTTTGAACCTGGTTGACTTTTTCGAAACAGTCACTAGAGCCATTGACGAGGCAAAGTAGTCCATACAGCCTACCTGGACTTGGCTAAAGCTTTCGACACAATACCCCACTCAGGCATCATAGACAAGCTCAACAGCTTAAATGTAAATCCATATGTCACAAGATGAGTTGCAAACTGGCTAAAGGATAGAACCCATAAAGTCAAAATCGCTGGAGCCATGTCAGACTCAAAGCCAGTCACAAGTGGTGTCCCACCGGGCTCTGTCCTGGGACCCCTCTTGTTCGGCATTTATTTCTCAGATGTGAAAGCAAACATGGGAGGGTTGTGGCTGACAAAGTTCGCAGATAACTGCAAACTAGGCGCCATAGTCGATACACCAGCTGACACATACGTCCTACAGAAAGGCCTCACTGAAACGGACAACTGGTGCCGGAGTCATGGCCTTAAACTAAATGCCAAAAAATGTAGTCATCCCCTTTGGGAAAAACAAAGTACCCACAAATTATCACATAGACAGTAGACCTGGGGACCCAAGTTGATAGTGACCTCTCAATTGACACCCACGTTGCCAAAGTGGTTAGAAAGACTTTCTACCTTGCCCACCTTATCATGAAGGGATTCACATCCAGATCAAAGGAGGTCATTGTACCCCTATACTCCTCCCTTATCATGCCCATGATTGAGTACAATGTCCCATTTGGTATGTACCTCACCCACCACTTGCAACAGCTGGAGAGACCCCAAAAGTACCTCACCCGCCACTTGCAACAGCTGGAGAGACCCCAAAAATACCTCACCAAGAGGATCAAGAGTCTCCAACATATGTCATATGCTGCCAGACTAAAGAAACTCCAGCTCTATTCAGTAGCATACTGCCTACACAGAGGTGATCTGTGCCTGACGTACAAGGCCATGTCCAATCAGGAATTGATGGACATGCTCCACCTCAAAAAATCCAAATCCATCAGAACCACGAGAGCTAAAGATTTAAACCTCAGCACAAATATGAATAGGACATGCTGGAGGGACAGATTCATAACTCAAAGGCTTCCCATACTCTGGAACAGAATCCCAGTTCATGTTAGGCAGAGCCCCTCACTGACTCTCTTCAAGAGAAATCTTGACGAGTGGATGGGAGATCGTAGGTTTTCCCTGGGGGTCATCTTATGTATATGTATATGTAGTTATTTTACATTAAGAAGGTTCGTGGTCTGCACTCTTGTGGGAGAAGAGGCTGGACTCTGCCCTTCTGAGCTGGGAATTTCTGGTTAAAGGTTTATAGTGCCTGAATATTTGAACTGTATCTTACTGAAATTGGTACACCTTGTTTGCTGTAGCATAGACTAGATCCAGGCCTGCTGAATCTAGCTTTGTTCATATGCTTGTTTGTTTGCTTGTTATTTCCCTGGAACGCTAATTCCACCTAATACGCGGCTTCTCAGCGCTTCTGTGGATCACTAGTGATATCTGCATTGCTTACTGTACTTATTTCCTTGTTTCACTTGAAAGAAAGTTACTGTTTGTCGTTTTTGCATTTAAGTTACCTGTAACACATTGCACTTAAGTTACCTGGCACTTGCGCGCTAAAGCAATTATATAAGTCAGCACTAAAAATTAAAAGCACTACACCCTCATCACTCCCCACTGGCCCTTGTTTTCAATTATTAAGGAATTCCCAATATTATTCTAGCATGTCCAAAGGTCAGTTGTCAATCTCCTCTCTGGTCCAGCTGGTGAATCTGGGAATCCTGAGGCAATGTTACAACTGCCTCAAGTACACAGACAACCCTCTCCTCCTCCCAACAAGTTCCAACACATGTGAGAGATGCAACCATATAGCCAAACTGGAGTCTAATCTCTCTCAACTCAGTACTGGCATAACCATTCAGGAGGAGAAGGAAACCACACTCACTACAATTCCAGTCTCACATAGACCTACCCACGACAGCAAACCAAACACATAATCACACAAAAACATACTCGGAGGCTCTAAATAAAGATCTGCCTAAGCAGCAGAGACCTCCAAAGCAGACACCCAAGCAACCACTACCCCAAAACAAAACGTGCAACACATATCTCACAAAGCCAGTGTGCCGAACAGTCACAGCCCTTAAGACTAAACAACACACCTGATACACTTGTAATAGGTGACTCTATCGTCAGGCACACTGACGTCCCGCTCACCAGGCTGAACAAGGAGAGGGTCATGGTGAGCAGCCTGTCGGGCGCTAGGATCCACCACATAACACAAGCACACAGGTCACTCCAAGGCAAGTACAAATATGACTCAGTCATTGTCCATGCTGGTGTGAATAACCTGAGACGTACCTCCCTGGACTACATGAAAAGAGACATAAAGGAGCTCTTTGAGCATGCAGCCCAGGCCGGTATGACCCTGACCTTGAGTAGCATCTTACCCTCACCAAGAATGATGCCACAATATGAAGACAAGATGATCAATTTCAACAATTGGCTTAAGTACTGGTGTCATTCAAAGGGGATCCAATGCCTGTCAGCTTGGGATGATATGCTCGACAAGCCACGATGCTTCGCTAGGGATGGCTTGCACCTGTCACCCCTGGGCTTTTGGATACTGGCAAAGGCTCTTGCTACCCCCATAGTGCCTTTTTTAGGCAAGGCTCAAAAGACAAACCCACCTCTATAGGTATCACAAGGGATAAGAAACTAAGAGTAATGCTAATCAACGCCAGAAGTCTAAACCTCAAGATGCATGCACTCGAAACTCTCCTTAGCATGGAGAACATCGATATCTGTGCAGTAACAGAAACCTGGTTCAGGGCTCCGGAGAGCACCCCAGCACTACCAGGTTATACCTCATACCATGCTTTTCGGCCCCAAAACTTGGACCGAACCACAAAAGGAGGGGGAATATCGATATTCATCAAAGATACCCACACCTCCAGGTTGGTGGCAAAGCACGAAGCATCAGAGACTATCCATGTGCAACTAACTGTGGGTAAAACTGCCTTCCAGTTTATAGCCTGCTACAGACCACCCTCCCAAACCCAGGAACCCCACTCGGCCTTTCTGAGAACACTGGAAAATATGAAGGTCTCTCCAAACACCATTATATTGGGCGACTTCAACTACCCAAACATAGACTGGGAGCATTACTCTAGCTCCAACACCCTAGCCCAAAGGTTCCTAGAATTTATAAACTCAAATGCTATGGAACAACTTGTTACCACTCCCACAAGAGGGGAAAACATACTGGACCAGATCATCACCAACATGGGGACTCTATGCTCCAGAGCAGAAGTGTATCCCTCACTGGTAAGATCAGACCATAAACTAATCTCACTGGATATTCACATCCCGACCCCACCCCCTGCCCAGAAAACCACAGTGAAAAACTTCTCTAAAGCAAATTTCACACCCCTCAGAACCGAGGTGGAATCCTTCAAAGCCCCCGGGCCTGTGGAAAATACGGCCCAGACTGCAGAATCCTTTATAAACGCATTCTATGAACACCTTCAGGAATGCATGGATCATGCGATCCCAAATAAAACCAAGACCCAATCCTCCAAAGGCAGACGTCCTGTCTGGTGGACACCAGCCATAAACAAACTATACAATAGAAAGAGGAAGCTACTAAATGATAGAGCAAAATCCCAAAAAGGGAAGGCATCACTGATCAGTATTAGCAAAAAACTACGGGCACTCATAAAATTGTCTAAGGCCAGCTTCGAGAGAAAAATTGCACAGGACACTAAGGATAATTACAAGGCTTTCTTTAGTTATGTTAGGAACCTGGGTGGTAATTCCCAGATATGCTCAGAATTAGTCCAAAATGACAAAAAATACACTGAACCCACAGACATTGCCAACATCCTAGCTGACAGGTTCAGCACAAACTTCTCCCCCCCACCACCAAAAGGGCAAATATCTATCCCAGCAGAGTGCTGCCCCCCTGACATTTCAGATGCTCAGGTAAGAGCCGCCCTCTCCAAAGCAAAAAACACAGCATCAATGGGACCAGACGGTCTCCCGGGCTGCGTCCTACATGAACTCCAAGAAGAGCTAAACCCAAACATAAAACTACTGTTCAATCTCAGCCTTACTACAGGATATGTGTCCAAAGAGTGGCGTACAGCAACAGTGGTCCCTCTCCATAAAGGTGGTGCCTCAACAGATCCTGGAAACTATCGCCCCATAAGCCTGACTAGCTTGGTCTGCAAAGCTATGGAAAGGATCATCATGGACCTCATAAATAAAGATATTGGGGACCTACAGACACTGGATCCTACCCAGTTCGGTTTTGTTAAGGGCAGATCCTGCCTCTTAAACCTGGTTGATTTCTTTGAAACAGTCACCAAGGCCATTGACGAGGGGAAGGTGGTCCACACAGCCTACCTGGACCTCGCAAAAGCCTTCGATACAATACCCCACTCAGGCATTATAGATAAGCTCACCAGCTTAAATATAAACCCCTATGTCACTAGATGGATTGCAAACTGGCTCAAGGACAGAACCCACATGGTTAGAATTGCTGGAGCCATGTCAGACTCCAAACCAGTTACAAGTGGTGTCCCACAAGGCTCAGTCCTGGGACCTCTCTTGTTCGGTATATATTTCTCGGAGGTACAGGCCAACATGGAAGGACTGTGGCTGACCAAGTTCGCAGATGACTGCAAACTGGGCGCCATAATCGACTCTCCAGCCGACACAAGCATCCTCCAAAAGGGCCTCATAGAAACAGACAACTGGTGCCAGAGCCATGGCCTCAAGCTAAATGCCAAAAAGTGTATAGTCATCCCCTTTGGCAAAAACAAAGTGCCCACAAATTACCACATAGGTGGTAATCCATTAAGTACAGAAGAAGTAATTAGGGACCTGGGGACCCAAGTTGACAGCAATCTCTCATTTGACAACCATGTGACCAAAGTGGTTAGAAAAACATTTTATATAGCCCACCTAATCATGAAGGGATTCACATCTAGATCAGGGTAGGTCATCGTGCCTCTTTACTCATCCCTCATCAGGCCCATAATTGAGTACAATGCACCTTTAGGGATGTACCTTACCAGACACCTGCAGCAACTGGAAAGACCCCAAAAGTACCTCACCAAGAGGATCAAAGGGCTCAAACAGATGCCATATGCTGCCCGGTTAAAGAAACTCCAGCTCTACTCAGTGGCATACCGCCTGTTCAGAGGCGATCTGTGCCTGACGTATAAAGCCATGTCCAACCCGGAATTAATGGACATGCTGCACCTCAGAAAATCCAAATCCCATCGAGCTACGCACTCGAGAGACTTGAACCACAGCACTGAAATAAATAGGACATGCTGGAGGGACAGATTCATAACCCAGAGGCTCCCTTCACTCTGGAATAAAATCCCAGTCCAGGTTAGGCAGAGTCCCTCATTGACTCTCTTCAAGAGGAATCTTGATGAGTGCATGGGAGATCGTAGGTTTACCCCAGGTATCACTTCTGTGTCACTGTTAGACAGAGGCACAGTATACTAACCTCGAAAAAGGGCATAGCAAAATAAATTTAAAATGGGTGGCGAAAGCCAAACACATTCTGGCTAGGTTTATAATTGCCCTAGGGCAGATATCCTAGCCTAGTATGAACCTATGAACCTATCTCTGTGTCACTACTAGACAGAGGCACAGTAAACTAATTCTATTATGTAAGGGGGTCTTCACTGTGTCACTACTAGACAGAGGCACAGTATTCTAAATCTATTCTGTACACTTTTGTACCATTACATGGGGTGGCGAAAGCCACATCACTATGGCTAGGCTTATAAATGCCCCAGGGCAGATAGCCTAGTACAAAACTATGAAACAAATTCAAGTACTAGAGCAGCAAGCAAACAAACAAGCGTGTTTCTCTATTTTCTGCTACAGTAGCTGAATAATTATGTTCTTTTAGGGGAGGACACCCTTAAGCATATGCATATGTAGGCATCCAGGGGAGGGCAAAGAAATTAAAAAAAAATATGGCTACTCTCATGAGGCACCCACCCGCAGGCAGACCAAAGTTGCCTCAGTTTCTCTCAGCTGTACAGTATTTTAACAGTGCATGCCGATTTTTCAGTTTTGTCAGGCTGACATACTTCACCAATGATTTTTATTTTATTATTTTATTTTATTTTTTGGGGGGGGGGGGTCATGGTCAGGCTAAAGCAGACAGGGCTGAAGACCTCATTAATCCTAGACTTTAGCGTGTAGCAAGGGTCCAACTTCTATTTATTCATTTGTTTCCTCATCCTGAAGTCCATGGAACATGTACTCCATTTATATATAGTAAGTAAAAGGAAAATGAAAAGCACAGAGCCACAAGGAATGATTAATCTGTGTCACTATCATTGCATATTCTTAATGCAGAATATTTTTTTCTGCTTAAATTTTATGTCATAAAGCCAGATTACTGCCAAACCGGCTGTTACTATCATTTAGTGGCAGCAGCAGCGTCAAAAGTGGTATTTCAAGTGCAAAATATATGCAATTCCCTGAAGCATTTCTAACAAAAAAGCAGTAGTAAAAAGTTTAAATTTCACATTATTAAAGACTTAAGAATGGAATGATTTTAGTGTTATCTCACTGACAAGTGAGAAAAAATCAAACAGTGCAGTATGGGGAAAGCATACAAAAATATATAGCTTCTTTAGAGGGACTGACAAAGGCAAAAGTATTGCAGAATACAAGGACTCTCAAAGAACAAAAAGAAAAGCAATTACAGAATGCTAAACAGAAAATAAGGGATTACCTCGGCAATATACACTAGTTTAGAAAGATTGCTGTTAAGCAACTGTTTTTTGATAATAACTCTAGATCACAAAAACTTTTATCACAATGACTCAGGCAACAGACAGTAGAAAGGGCTGTCACCAAGCTTAGGGAGCAATTAACAAAGAAGATTAGAGATCCTGTAGAGGCACTAGAAATATTTCGGACATTTTATGAAAGTCTGTATAAAGCAGAGAAATGTGGAAATCAAGAAAAGATACAGATGGAAATGTTTATGGAAGAATGAAATATGCCAAGGTTAGAGGTAGATGAGGCTCAATTACTAACAGGTTAAGATGAGATGAAATAAAAATAGTGATGAATAACCAATCCACAGGAAAGTCATCTGTGTGGTAGTTTGGAGCAGCTATACAAGTCCCCAGGAATAGAAAGTATTCCTGTGGAAGTTTGGAAGCTATGAGGGAAAAAAACTGATAACAATCTGGAAGATTTTGTTTAACAGTATTTTAAGAGGAGAAGCACCAACACCTGGAAGACAGCTGTGGTGGCTGTAATACCAATGAGGGTAAATACACATCAGGTCCAGCTTCATACAGGCCCACTTTGATTCTAAAACATTATTATAAAGTATTTATGTCTATATAAGGGCTAAAAGAAAGGCAAAGGTGATGCCAACATTTATATTTATGGATCAGTATTTTTTTTGGAAGAGAGGCAAACATTTGATAACATTAACACTGATGATCTAGAAGGAAGAAAAATGTAAGAAATGCCACTGTTATCGGGTGGATCTTGATACAGAGAAAGCATTTGACAGAGTAAGCTGGGAGTTTATGAGCAGAGAAGTGGAAGCATTTGCATTCCCTGATAAAATTATAAGGTTGATTAGGAGGATATATCAGGATTGGAGGTGAAAATTAAAGTGTGTGGGTATCTCTTTGATAATTTCTGTTTGAACAGAGGAACCAAGCTGGGGTGTCCTCTTCCCCCCTCTATTTGCATTATATTTACAACCATTGGCAAAGAAAATAACGGGCTCAAGAATTCAATAATATAATTGGGATGGCAGTCAAGAAAAGCTGGCTCTATTTGCAGATGATATTTATACTTGATAAAACCAGAAAATTACATTTCAGTGTTGTCGAGAATTGTGAGACAGTCACAAATCTTTCTGGGATACAAAATTAATGAAGCTACAACAAAAGCAGTAGCTGTAAATTATGTATCAACCTATGAACTGGTTTCAGCAATTATTTATTTATTATTTATTTACTGCATTTGTTAACCGGGAAAGTCCACTAGGCCTGAAATTAGCCCATCTTCAGTGGAGGCCTGGTGAGAAAAGCTCCACAAAGATACATACAAAGAGAATACAAATCACGTAGATAGAAAACAAAATCATACAGGACAGTTACTTTGCATGAGATTTGTAATAGAAGCAATGGTGCAAGAAAAAAAATACAATCATTGGCATATAAAAATCATATAGTACAACTGCATTGCATGAATTTGTGTAATAGAAGCAACAGTGCCAGAAAAAAGAAAAATGCAATCATTAACATATAGAAATAATGACAGACATACATTTCAGAGAAGATGTTTGTGAATATTTACATTGGTGCACAGGGTGTATTCAAGTACACAAGAAAGTAATATATCTGCAGGTGTGTAGTTGTGAGGAAATTAAGTACAGAGTGAATATAGAAGGAAATACAAGTGCGGACCGGTGAAAGTGACAGGGAAGCATTAAGTAGGCATGATGTGATAGGTAGAGGAATGGCACTGGGAGGAGAAGTCAGGAGTTGTGGTTATGTGTTTGGGAACAGGAGTATAGCCATTTAGAGGCGAGATGCAGTTTGAGAGATTTTTTTTAAAGGATAATTAAATAAACATATTTATGGGGACATGATAAAATGAAGTACTTAGGAGTATGGATTAAAAAGGATACTGGTGTGGCAGCTAAGAATATTTGGGAAGAGACTAAACAAAAGATGACACTTCAGGTTTCTTTGTCTCTCTGCAGTTAGTTTCCCGCCTTCCCTCCCTTTTCTTATTGTGGTATTAATTTTGGTGGCTTTGGAACTGCCTGCCCCTCCTGTAAATTTGTATTTGAACACTCCTCCTGGGTCCATCTCATTTGCTCACTCAACAGAGTACAGTGAGATCATATTTTGATTTCAGACACTCCTACCAGTCCCATCTGTTCAGCTGTGTCCAAGTTCTATCTATCCCAGTCTAGTGTCTAGCTCATTCTACCTAATAAAGAGAGAACATTTGAGAAGGCCAACCCACTTAGGTCCTTAACCTTGAATTATCTTTGTTTTTACTTTCTCCCTTTCCACTTTACAAAAAAAAAAAAAAAAAAAAAACAACTTTGCTAGAATCTTCTTGTGTTCTGGCTGAGTGTACTTCTCAGCTGATAAGTATATTTTTGGCACTTTTTAACAGTTCAGTACTGAATAAAACAGCTAGTCTAGTCCAGATACAGATTTGCTGTATCCAGGACTGTTTGTAAGCTTCTGAGCCCCCCAAGCCTTTGTGTGTTGGAAGGAAGCCTTCTAACTTGTCAGTGGGAGTGATAAGCACTATGTAGCCTATCTACCACAAGAGGAGTGATTTCTGGCCCAGAAATTGTAGTTTACTGGCCATTTGGGCAGTTTTTCCACCTCTTTCAACCTTCTGGTTTAAAAGCCCGCATTTGCACTTGTTTCCCACCTTTCCTGTAACTCGTCTAGTCCAGATACAGATTTGTTGTATCCAGGACTGCTTGTAAGCTTCTTAGCCCACCGAGTCTTTCTGTGTTGCAGGGAAGCCTTCTAGCTTATCAATGGGAGTTGTAAGCACTAGGTAGCCTATCTACCAAAACAGTGGTTTCTGGCCCAGAAATTGTAGTTTATTGGCCGTTTGGGCAGTTTTTCCAGATCTTTCAACTTTCTGGTTTAAAAGCCAGCGTTAACGTTTGTTTCCCACCTTTCCTATAACTAGTCAAGTCCAGATACAGACTGGCTGTATCTAGGACTGTTTGTAAGCTTCTGAGCCCCCAAGCCTTTTCTATGTTGGAGGGAAGCATTCTAGCTTATCAGTGGGAGTGGTAAGCACTAGGTAGCCTATCTACCACAAGATCCAGGTACAGATTCTTAGTTTTAGCACTTGAATTTGCTTATTCATGCTCAGCACTTGTTCAGAACTTGTTGTTAGCACTACATAGGCTACAAATTACTACAGCACTCAACCTTCCTCTTTACCTAGAGAAAAACAGTTTTTGTACTTACTTTCCTCACTTGCTTAGAGGAAAACAGCTCTTACACTCACTTTCCTCACTTGTCTAGAGGAAAGTAGTTTTTATTCAGGCATATCCAAGGGTTAGCTCCCAGTGTTCTCTCCTCTCTGTCTGATGAATCTGGGCATCTTGAGGCAATGTAGCAATTGCATCATGTACACAGACAACCCTGTCCTCCCTACCACCCAACACCACAACCTGTGAGAGATGCACATATCTAGCCAAACTGAAGGTAAAGCTCTCTCCATCCAAGACTGAACTTGACAGTCAAGAGGAGAAGGTATACACTTGCACCACACCACACTCAAATCACATAGTCTCACTAAACCTACACCACCAAAATCCACACACAAGCACATTCGCGGAGGCTCTCAATAATTATCTGCTCAAGCAATGGAGACCTCCAAAACAGAAACGCAATCAACCTCCACCCCCCAACACAATCCAAATGACACAGCCCACAGAACCAGTGTGCCACTCAACCACACCCCATAAAGCAAACCAACGTACTCAATACACTAGTCATAGGTGACTCTATACTCAGGCACACTGATATCCCACTCACCAGGCTAAACAAGGAGAAGGTTACTGTTAGCTGCCTGTCGGGTGCCAGGATCCACCACATAACCCACGCACTCAGGTCACTCCACAACAAGTACAAATAAGACTCCGTCATTGTCCATGTTGGTGTGAATGACCTGAGACGTACCTCCCTGGACTTCATGAAGAGAGACATGGAAGAGCTCTCCGATCTTGTAGCCCAGTATGTCCCTAGCCCTGGGTAGCATCCTGCCATTGCCCAAAATGATACTGCAGTGCAAGGACAAAATGATTGACTTCAACAATTGGCTAAGCTTCTGGTGTCATTCTAAGGGGATCCAGTATCTGTCTGCCTGGGACGACATGGTCGACAAACAACGATGCTTTGCCAGAGATGGCCTGCACATGTCACCCTGGGATTCCATTATACTGGCTAAGGCTCTTGCAAGGTTCAAATGGCAAATTCACCACCATAACAGGAACATGCTAGCAAAAACGGAGGGTAATGCTACTCAATGCTAGAAGTCTAAATCTCAAAATGCACTCACTCGAGGCACTCCTTAAAATGGAGAACATTGATATCTGTATAGTGACTGAGACCTGGTTCAAGGCTCTAGACAGCACCCCTGCATTACCAGGCTATAACTCATACCACACTTTTCGGCCATCTAACCTGGACCAGAACACCAAAGGTGTAGGTGTGTCCATATTCATTAAGGATATCCACACCTCCAGGCTAGTTGCGAAGCATAATGCTTCCGAGGTTATCCAAGTGCAACTAACTCTGGGCAAAACTGCAATCCAAATTGTAGCTTGCTACAGATCCCCCACCATGCCCCAGGATTCCCACTCCTCTTTTCTTGATATACTGGAAAATATTAGGGTTCAACCAAACACCTTAATAATGGGCGATTTCAACTACCCCACCATTAACTGGGAAAACTACTCACGTACCAACTCCTTTGCTCAACGCTTTCTGGAATTCATAAATTCCAATGCCCTGGGTCATCTTATCCACACCCCTACCAGGGCAACAATATCCTAGACCTAGTCATTACCAACATGAGTGACCGGTGTTCCACACCTGAAATCAACTCCTCGTTGGTCCGATCTGACCATAAGCTAATCACCCTAGATATCCGCATCCTGCCCCCACCCACCATTAAGGAAACCACAGTAAAAAATTTCTCCAAAGCCAACTTCATGCTTCTTAAGACAGAAGTGGCAAACTTCATGACACCCATGCATATGGACACTACAGTTACAACTGCTGAATCCTACACAAATGCACTCTATAAGCACTTATACGAGTGCATGGATCATGCTATCCCAAACAGAACCAAGATGCTATCCTCCAAAAAAGGAAGCCAATCTGGTGGTCCCCTGCCATAAACAAACTCTACAAGAGAAGGAAGAAACTATTGCAAAAGAGTAAAATCCCAAGAGTGGAAGAGCTCCTGGTCCTCAGTAAGAAGCTGAGATCCCTTATAAGATCCTCCAAAGCTAGCTACGAAAACAAAATCACCACTGATTCCAAAGGCAACCGCAAAGCATTCTATAGCTATGTCAAGAATCTCAATGGCAACACCCAGATCTGCTCTGAGTTACAGCACAAATCACGAAAATTACAGAACCAACTGATATTGCCAACATCCTGGCAGACAGGTTCAGTGCTAACTTTTCCCCCCTCTCATCCCTAAAATGCCCATATCTATACAGGAAGAATGCAGAGTCCTTGCAATCACATCTATGCAGGTAAAAGCTATACTCTCTAAAACCAAAAACACAGCATCCATGGGACCAGACAACATCCCAGGCTGCATTTTACGAACTTCAGAACTAACTGGCTCCCCACTTAAGCACCATGTTCAGTCATAGTCTCACATCAGGCTTTGTGCCTGCTGAATGGTGTACAGCAGCAGTTATCTCACTCCACAAAGAGGAGCCACCACTGATCCTGGGAACTATCGCCCTATTAGCCTTACGAGCCTGGTCTGCAAGGCCATGGAACGTATCATCATGGAACTCATAAACAAAGACATTGGTAACCACCAAATTCTGAAACCCACCCAGTTCAGGTTTGTGAAAGGCAGATCATGCCTTCTGAACCTGATCGACTTCTTTGAGGCAGTCACCAAAGCCGTAGATGAGGTTAAGGTGGTTCACACAGCTTATCTTGACCTCGCCAAGGCTTTCGACACCATCCCCTATTCTGGAATTATAGCTAAACTCACTAAACTAGGTATAAATCCCTACGTCACAAGATGGGTTGCCAACTGGCTCACTGACAGAACCCACACTGTAAAAGTTGCAGACTTCAAATCTGACTTCAAACCAGTGACAAATGGAGTACCACAGGGTTCAGTCCTGGGACCTCTCCTGTTTGGTATCTACTTCTCTGAAGTAAAGGCTAACATAGAAGGCCTCTGGCTAACGAACTTCGCAGATGACTGCAAACTAGGAGGCATAGTCGAGTCCCCAAATGATGTGGACATACTACAGAAGGGCATCACTGAGACAGATGCCTGTTGTCAGAGGCATGGCCTCAAGCTCAATGCCAAAAAATGCATTGTTATCCCCTTTGGTAAAAACTCTGTACCCATGAACTACCACATAAATGGCAGTCTACTTAACGCTGAATGTGTGATAACAGACCTTGGGACCCAAGTGGACAGTAGTCTCTCCTTTGATAATCACATTGCCACAGTAGTCAGGAAATCCTTCTATGTGGTACACCTCATCACAAAAGGGTTCTCATCCAGGAAAAAAAGAGGTCATTGTTCCCCTCTACTCGACACTCATTAGACCCATTATAGAGTACAATGCCCCTTTTGGAATGTACTTCATAAGACATCTGCAGCAGCTGGAAAGGCCACAGAAGTAACTCACAAAGAGGATTACTGGCCTCAAACAAATGCCCTACACTGGCCACATAGGTAATTCAGTTGCATAGTTGGTCACCCATTTTGAGACTTACTATTTAAAGTAGGTCCACTTTGTTGTCTGTGCATGTGATTTTACTTTCAAAAAAAGGGGTTTATTTACTGAACAGGGTTTGGTGCTTATGCTTTTGTGAACTGTCTTACAGCTAACGCCTCCACAAAGCCATCACTATTCTGGTTAAAGTATAACATTGGGTCTACTGATTGTTGATCCACAACAGATTACATTTTGTTGCTTATTAGCATCTTTGAAGAAACCCCAGTGTTGGACTATTTCTATTCGTGATTGAATTGTCGTATTTTGATATTTTGCATTGCTAATGCCAATTTCTTGTGCTGATTACTACTATTGTACCTTCCATTCTTGAAGGGCCCAATCAACATAGTTTAACCAATGTTTATTTATCCTATTGGCTTGGGTCCCTTCGTCTAATTAAGTTATATCCACTCGAGTTTGTGATATTTCACAGCAGTCATATTACCAGTTCTGACACTAGGTACCCCCCCCCCCCTTTTTATAGATGTTGATTTATTGTCAGTCACTATTAATATTTATTCCTGTACCTCTCCCCTTCATTTTCAGTACTGACCATTTTTACATCCAAGGCTAGGTATTATTGAATACCACCCAATTGTGCTTAAGCATTGGGTCATTTGTTCTTTTGTGGGAATATAGATTTAGCTGTCCCTGGTATTTTGGTGTCCTTTGAACAATTATACAGGCTTTTTGCCTATATAACTTGGTTTTTTGAGTGTGTCTTCCAAAAATTTTTTTCACTCAATCTGAACTATTCTTTTGTTTAGTTTCAGATTTTTATCAGGGACGTAGTCTCACTGTGGGTCTATTATTGTCCTTGATTTGGACATAGCCATTGCAGCTATTATTGTCCATCTGTATTTATTCTTCACATACCTTCATGGATCTTTTAAGTCTTGTCTCTGGACTTTCCTCTGATCGTGAGGATTTGAGTGTTTTTGGTTTGGGTCCAAGCCATGATATTTCTAATACTGGGGAACCCATGGGGTCAGAGACAACATGTAATTTGGCATTTGACAAACTGTATAAACATCTAAGACTATTACGAATGTGTGGCATGCCAAACTTTTCAAAGCATACATTGCTAAAAATATCCTCCACGTGGGCTAAGGGTCAGAATACAACCCCTAGTTGCTGAAATTGATGACAATTTATCGTCTGAATGGGCAGAGATCCAACACAAAGCGAGCATGTCATTTGTTGAAGCATTAAACAAATATTATGAACGCACAATTGATAAGGAAGTCAGTACTGGCTTGGGCCTGGCTAATGATGTTAAACCTTTTGAAAAGGAGCCCTTTTTGCTAAACATTTGAACAGAATAGCTTCGGACTTAAACACTTTGGAGACACAACTTAAAACCAAGAAAATTCAGAAGTTTAACAGGGATATGTCGGACTACCAGGGCAGCAATCCCTTTAGTGTTAAAAAACAAGTTAAATTCAACATTCCACATAGTCGTCCCACAAAAAGGAAAAGACCCAAATCAATATTAAAAAACAATTGGGTCTCTGATACTGGCTCCTCTACTGAAGAACTAACTTCTGGCCCCGAGAGTGAACTGCAGACTGCATCCAGTTCATCCACTCCTAAGCGATCACTCACAGGTGCCCCTTTAGGGCCAAGTACAAAAGAGGGGGGAGAAAACACAAAGGTTGTCACAGACATACAAGGACTTTTACAACTGGCAATGACGAAGTAGTATCACATACATATAACAATGTTTTAAACCTTTCCAGTTACAATTTGTCACCTATTGAAATAAATGTCCTTAACAAAGGCTTATCATTTGTCCCAGGTTTTTTTGTTACTGAAGATTCATTTGCACAGGATGTCTCATCATTTTGTAGATTACTTAACCTAAGATTATTTTTTGGTTGTTCCAATGGTTGTGACTCTGTACAGAAATTTACATATCACAAATCTCAATTTAACCTGGCACCCATGCATCCTGCTGTTTCTCAATTTCAAAACAATGTTCTCAAAGATCTACATTACTCACATTCAATATCTGATATTCAATTAAATAATCTTACTATGGCCGAACAACAAGTAATCAAGAACCTACAAAACAATCATGATACTGTCATCATTTCAGCTGACAAAGGGGGTGCTGTTGTGGTATTGGATTGGCAAGATTACAACCAGGAAGCTCTTAGGCAATTATCTGATGCTAAATATTATGCTAAAATGATAATAAATCCTACAGCTAAATTTCAAAAATAAATTTCTGAATTTCTTTCTTATGCCAGAGATGCTTCCATTATTGACTCCAATCTCATGCATCAACTATCAGTACAGGATTCATCTAATCAGTACATATATTTCTTGCCCAAAATACACAAGGATCCCAACACCCCCCCCAGGCAGACCGATTGTATCAGGCAGGGGATATTTTACGGAACCCCTCTCACTTTTGACCAAGAAATTGAAACCATTACGTCCCCCAAAAGGTTTCGGAACCGACCTCACAGTGGTCAAAGCAGATTCGGCACCGATAGCCATCGGCGAAGGCTTAGTAGATCAGAATCGGCTCCAGCGGGCGATCTCGACTCTATACTGGTCGAAGCCGAGGCCACAGGCTTAGAACCAGAAGCCTGGGTCTTGGCAGATTTTATTGATTTTGTGGGGCCGACTTGGCGGAGAGCCCTCCGCCTTTTGAAGACCCCTCAGAATCAACTTATTCCTTCTCTCCTGCAGGACTCTCTGGCTGAAGGAGTGACAAATAGCACAGGAGTCCTGCAGGTGAAGAGGGCCTAAACAGTACAGGCAAGAAGTGTGACCGTCTGTCAGAGACATCTTCTGACAGCACGAGTCACACTTCTTAAAACCTGAAACCCTCTCTTTAGACATGGTGCCCAAAAAACACACACACACCAGTCCAATTAAATTAAATTAATCCCAAAAGGGGATATAGTAAATTAAACCAACACACACACCCTAACAGGGGGGGGATGGGAAGGGAAATTAACTGACTAAAAAAAATTTAAAAGAGACAGGGATTTCTGTCAGAAAAATTAAGTTTAAAGTTAAACTATCAAATATAAAAAGTTTTAAGTAAAAAGGGGCTTAAATGTCACAAAAGTGAATTACTTACCAGCAGCTGGTAAAGAGAAGACCTCCCAAGCTGCAAGCAGATCTGGGTACTTCCTGCCTTGCATCATGGGATATGGGGCTGCCTCGAGCTGGTAAAAGGAGTTCTCGAGCTAAAGCAAGTGCCGAGTCGGAGCCGAGGGATCGGCTCCGAACCCATCAAGCAAGAATGAAGGCGAGATTGACAACTTAACATCAGCTCTTACACTCACTTTCCTCACTTGTCTAGAGGAAAGTAGTTTTTATTCAGGCATATCCAAGGGTTAGCTCCCAGTGTTCTCTCCTCTCTGTCTGATGAATCTGGGCATCTTGAGGCAATGTAGCAATTGCATCATGTACACAGACAACCCTGTCCTCCCTACCACCCAACACCACAACCTGTGAGAGATGCACATATCTAGCCAAACTGAAGGTAAAGCTCTCTCCATCCAAGACTGAACTTGACAGTCAAGAGGAGAAGGTATACACTTGCACCACACCACACTCATCACATAGTCCCACTAAACCTACACCACCAAAATCCACACATAGAAACACAAAAAGATTTCCAGAGGCTCTCAATAATAATCTGCTCAAGCAACAGAGACCTCCAAAGCAGAAATGCAAGCAACCTCCACCCCTCCCAACACAACCCAAATGACACACAGCCCACAGAAACAGTGTGCCAATAAACCACACCCCATAAAGCAAACCAACGTACTCAACACACTAGTCATAGGTGACTCTATACTCAGGCACACTGATATCCCACTCACCAGGCTAAACAAGGAGAAGGTTACTGTTAGCTGCCTGTCGGGTGCCAGGATCCACCACATAACCCACGCACTCAGGTCACTCCACAACAAGTACAAATAAGACTCCGTCATTGTCCATGTTGGTGTGAATGACCTGAGACGTACCTCCCTGGACTTCATGAAGAGAGACATGGAAGAGCTCTCCGATCTTGTAGCCCAGTATGTCCCTAGCCCTGGGTAGCATCCTGCCATTGCCCAAAATGATACTGCAGTGCAAGGACAAAATGATTGACTTCAACAATTGGCTAAGCTTCTGGTGTCATTCTAAGGGGATCCAGTATCTGTCTGCCTGGGACGACATGGTCGACAAACAACGATGCTTTGCCAGAGATGGCCTGCACATGTCACCCCTGGGATTCCGTATACTGGCTAAGGCTCTTGCAAGGTTCAAATGGCAAATTCACCACCATAACAGGAACATGCTAGCAAAAACGGAGGGTAATGCTACTCAATGCTAGAAGTCTAAATCTCAAAATGCACTCACTCGAGGCACTCCTTAAAATGGAGAACATTGATATCTGTATAGTGACTGAGACCTGGTTCAAGGCTCTAGACAGCACCCCTGCATTACCAGGCTATAACTCATACCACACTTTTCGGCCATCTAACCTGGACCAGAACACCAAAGGTGTAGGTGTGTCCATATTCATTAAGGATATCCACACCTCCAGGCTAGTTGCGAAGCATAATGCTTCCGAGGTTATCCAAGTGCAACTAACTCTGGGCAAAACTGCAATCCAAATTGTAGCTTGCTACAGATCCCCCACCATGCCCCAGGATTCCCACTCCTCTTTTCTTGATATACTGGAAAATATTAGGGTTCAACCAAACACCTTAATAATGGGCGATTTCAACTACCCCACCATTAACTGGGAAAACTACTCACGTACCAACTCCTTTGCTCAACGCTTTCTGGAATTCATAAATTCCAATGCCCTGGGTCATCTTATCCACACCCCTACCAGGGCAACAATATCCTAGACCTAGTCATTACCAACATGAGTGACCGGTGTTCCACACCTGAAATCAACTCCTCGTTGGTCCGATCTGACCATAAGCTAATCACCCTAGATATCCGCATCCTGCCCCCACCCACCATTAAGGAAACCACAGTAAAAAAAATTTCTCCAAAGCCAACTTCATGCTTCTTAAGACAGAAGTGGCAAACTTCATGACACCCATGCATATGG
This sequence comes from Protopterus annectens, assembly GCF_019279795.1. Taxonomy (NCBI): domain Eukaryota; kingdom Metazoa; phylum Chordata; order Ceratodontiformes; family Protopteridae; genus Protopterus; species Protopterus annectens. The sequence goes on from NC_056750.1 coordinate 519,679,956, forward strand.
ACACTACAGTTACAACTGCTGAATCCTACACAAATGCACTCTATAAGCACTTATACGAGTGCATGGATCATGCTATCCCAAACAGAACCAAGATGCTATCCTCCAAAAAAAGGAAGCCAATCTGGTGGTCCCCTGCCATAAACAAACTCTACAAGAGAAGGAAGAAACTGTTGCAAAAGAGAGTAAAATCCCAAGAGTGGAAGAGCTCCCTGGTCCTCAGTAAGAAGCTGAGATCCCTTATAAGATCCTCCAAAGCTAGCTACGAAAACAAAATCACCACTGATTCCAAAGGCAACCACAAAGCATTCTATAGCTATGTCAAGAATCTCAATGGCAACACCCAGATCTGCTCTGAGTTACAGCACAACGGCACGAAAATTACAGAACCAACTGATATTGCCAACATCCTGGCAGACAGGTTCAGTGCTAACTTTTCCCCCCTCTCATCCCCTAAAATGCCCATATCTATACAGGAAGAATGCAGAGTCCTTGCAATCACATCTATGCAGGTAAAAGCTATACTCTCTAAAACCAAAAACACAGCATCCATGGGACCAGACAACATCCCAGGCTGCATTTTACACGAACTTCAGAACTAACTGGCTCCCCACTTAAGCACCATGTTCAGTCATAGTCTCACATCAGGCTTTGTGCCTACTGAATGGTGTACAGCAGCAGTTATCTCACTCCACAAAGAGGGAGCCACCACTGATCCTGGGAACTATCGCCCTATTAGCCTTACGAGCCTGGTCTGCAAGGCCATGGAACGTATCATCATGGAACTCATAAACAAAGACATTGGTAACCACCAAATTCTGAAACCCACCCAGTTCAGGTTTGTGAAAGGCAGATCATGCCTTCTGAACCTGATCGACTTCTTTGAGGCAGTCACCAAAGCCGTAGATGAGGTTAAGGTGGTTCACACAGCTTATCTTGACCTCGCCAAGGCTTTCGACACCATCCCCTATTCTGGAATTATAGCTAAACTCACTAAACTAGGTATAAATCCCTACGTCACAAGATGGGTTGCCAACTGGCTCACTGACAGAACCCACACTGTAAAAGTTGCAGACTTCAAATCTGACTTCAAACCAGTGACAAATGGAGTACCACAGGGTTCAGTCCTGGGACCTCTCCTGTTTGGTATCTACTTCTCTGAAGTAAAGGCTAACATAGAAGGCCTCTGGCTAACGAACTTCGCAGATGACTGCAAACTAGGAGGCATAGTCGAGTCCCCAAATGATGTGGACATACTACAGAAGGGCATCACTGAGACAGATGCCTGTTGTCAGAGGCATGGCCTCAAGCTCAATGCCAAAAAATGCATTGTTATCCCCTTTGGTAAAAACTCTGTACCCATGAACTACCACATAAATGGCAGTCTACTTAACGCTGAATGTGTGATAACAGACCTTGGGACCCAAGTGGACAGTAGTCTCTCCTTTGATAATCACATTGCCACAGTAGTCAGGAAATCCTTCTATGTGGTACACCTCATCACAAAAGGGTTCTCATCCAGGAAAAAAAGAGGTCATTGTTCCCCTCTACTCGACACTCATTAGACCCATTATAGAGTACAATGCCCCTTTTGGAATGTACTTCATAAGACATCTGCAGCAGCTGGAAAGGCCACAGAAGTAACTCACAAAGAGGATTACTGGCCTCAAACAAATGCCCTACACTGGCCACATAGGTAATTCAGTTGCACTTAGTTGGTCACCCATTTTGAGACTTACTATTTAAAGTAGGTCCACTTTGTTGTCTGTGCATGTGATTTTACTTTCAAAAAAAGGGGTTTATTTACTGAACAGGGTTTGGTGCTTATGCTTTTGTGAACTGTCTTACAGCTAACGCTCCACAAAGCCATCACTATTCTGGTTAAAGTATAACATTGGGTCTACTGATTGTTGATCCACAACAGATTACATTTTGTTGCTTATTAGCATCTTTGAAGAAACCCCAGTGTTGGACTATTTCTATTCGTGATTGAATTGTCGTATTTTGATATTTTGCATTGCTAATGCCAATTTCTTGTGCTGATTACTACTATTGTACCTTCCATTCTTGAAGGGCCCAATCAACATAGTTTAACCAATGTTTATTTATCCTATTGGCTTGGGTCCCTTCGTCTAATTAAGTTATATCCACTCGAGTTTGTGATATTTCACAGCAGTCATATTACCAGTTCTGACACTAGGTACCCCCCCCCCCCTTTTTATAGATGTTGATTTATTGTCAGTCACTATTAATATTTATTCCTGTACCTCTCCCCTTCATTTTCAGTACTGACCATTTTTACATCCAAGGCTAGGTATTATTGAATACCACCCAATTGTGCTTAAGCATTGGGTCATTTGTTCTTTTGTGGGAATATAGATTTAGCTGTCCCTGGTATTTTGGTGTCCTTTGAACAATTATACAGGCTTTTTGCCTATATAACTTGGTTTTTTGAGTGTGTCTTCCAAAAATTTTTTCACTCAATCTGAACTATTCTTTTGTTTAGTTTCAGATTTTTATCAGGGACGTAGTCTCACTGTGGGTCTATTATTGTCCTTGATTTGGACATAGCCATTGCAGCTATTATTGTCCATCTGTATTTATTCTTCACATACCTTCATGGATCTTTTAAGTCTTGTCTCTGGACTTTCCTCTGATCGTGAGGATTTGAGTGTTTTTGGTTTGGGTCCAAGCCATGATATTTCTAATACTGGGGAACCCATGGGGTCAGAGACAACATGTAATTTGGCATTTGACAAACTGTATAAACATCTAAGACTATTACGCTCGAATGTGTGGCATGCCAAACTTTTCAAAGCATACATTGCTAAAAATATCACTCCACGTGGGCTAAGGGTCAGAATACAACCCCTAGTTGCTGAAATTGATGACAATTTATCGTCTGAATGGGCAGAGATCCAACACAAAGCGAGCATGTCATTTGTTGAAGCATTAAACAAATATTATGAACGCACAATTGATAAGGAAGTCAGTACTGGCTTGGGCCTGGCTAATGATGTTAAACCTTTTGAAAAGGAGCCCTTTTTGCTAAACATTTGAACAGAATAGCTTCGGACTTAAACACTTTGGAGACACAACTTAAAACCAAGAAAATTCAGAAGTTTAACAGGGATATGTCGGACTACCAGGGCAGCAATCCCTTTAGTGTTAAAAAACAAGTTAAATTCAACATTCCACATAGTCGTCCCACAAAAAGGAAAAGACCCAAATCAATATTAAAAACCAATTGGGTCTCTGATACTGGCTCCTCTACTGAAGAACTAACTTCTGGCCCCGAGAGTGAACTGCAGACTGCATCCAGTTCATCCACTCCTAAGCGATCACTCACAGGTGCCCCTTTAGGGCCAAGTACAAAAGAGGGGGGAGAAAACACAAAGGTTGTCACAGACATACAAGGACTTTTACAACTGGCAATGACGAAGTAGTATCACATACATATAACAATGTTTTAAACCTTTCCAGTTACAATTTGTCACCTATTGAAATAAATGTCCTTAACAAAGGCTTATCATTTGTCCCAGGTTTTTTTGTTACTGAAGATTCATTTGCACAGGATGTCTCATCATTTTGTAGATTACTTAACCTAAGATTATTTTTTGGTTGTTCCAATGGTTGTGACTCTGTACAGAAATTTACATATCACAAATCTCAATTTAACCCACCCATGCATCCTGCTGTTTCTCAATTTCAAAACAATGTTCTCAAAGATCTACATTACTCACATTCAATATCTGATATTCAATTAAATAATCTTACTATGGCCGAACAACAAGTAATCAAGAACCTACAAAACAATCATGATACTGTCATCATTTCAGCTGACAAAGGGGGTGCTGTTGTGGTATTGGATTGGCAAGATTACAACCAGGAAGCTCTTAGGCAATTATCTGATGCTAAATATTATGCTAAAATGATAATAAATCCTACAGCTAAATTTCAAAAATAAATTTCTGAATTTCTTTCTTATGCCAGAGATGCTTCCATTATTGACTCCAATCTCATGCATCAACTATCAGTACAGGATTCATCTAATCAGTACATATATTTCTTGCCCAAAATACACAAGGATCCCAACACCCCCCCCAGGCAGACCGATTGTATCAGGCAGGGGATATTTTACGGAACCCCTCTCACTTTTTTTGACCAAGAAATTGAAACCATTATTGTCACTTATTCGCTCACGCCTAAAGGACACAACTAACTTTCTTCAAATTATCTCAGACACCCAACTGGAACCTGAATGGCGCATGTGCACTTTAAACGTAAGCGCCTTATACACCAACATCCCTTATTCTGGTGGATTAGAATCTTTATCGTATTGGTTGGAAATTTCAGGTTTATACACCTGTGAATTTAATGAATTTTTACTAGACATGGCCTCCTACGTCCTGACCAACAATGTTTTTTTCTACCAAGATGTCTGCTACTGGCAAACCAAGGGTACTGCCATGGGCTCTTCCTTTGCGCCCATCTATGCCGATCTTTTTATGGCTTATTTGGAGAAGGATCTTAAATACAATAGTAGCAACAACATATACCTGGAACATCTTGACATCTGGCGACGATACCTTGATGATTGCTGGGCAGTATGGAAGGGTGATCTTGAAGGTCTATTCGAATTTGTAACATATCTCAACAGTAACCGATGGGGTATACACTTTACTTTACATTATGATCCAAACAACATCACGTTTTTAGATGTATCTATACATAGATTATCTGACCATACCCTAGGTACCCAAGTATTCAGGAAACACCCTGAATATAACACTATATTACATGCCTCAAGTTTTCATCCCCCACACATCCGCAAAAACATTCCCAAATCTCAATTCATCAGACTAAAATGTATCTGTTCTGATAGTACATCCTATAGTGAACAAAGTAAAGACCTTGTCAACCGATTCAGGAATAGAGATTACAAAATGGGTCATGTCTTTGATGCCATACACCAAGTGGGTCATATGGACAGGAAAAACTTATTAACTTACAGGACCAATCAGAGTTCTCCCAATCAACCCCTTAGATTTACCACCACATATGGCAGAAATTCAGATAACCTCATTCAGAGCATACAAAGACACTGGAATCTATTATTATATGATACTGATATATCCTCCATCATTCCCAATCGATGTCTTTTCTCATTTCGCAAAGGTAGAAATCTGGGTAGCACATTCAGTCATTATAAACATGGACATGATGTGGACAATTCCGAACCAGTTCAAACCACCCTCACAGGTGCCATTCTTATGGGTTGTCATCCCTGTGGACATTGCATAAATTGCAACAAAATTTCTAAAACCAAAGAATTTACCAGTAGAAACTCTTCCAATGTATATGAGATAATTTTTTTTGCCAACTGCAGCTCAGATTGGCTAATTTATTTAGCCACATGCTCATGCGGAGCCTTTTACATAGGCCAAACATCCAGGCCACTCAGACTGAGAATTTCGGAACATATCAGCAATATTAAAAAAGGCAGAATTAACAATGCCCTATTTAAACATCAGTTATCACATACTGCAGCTTCTTTCATGTTTACTATCACTGATATCATACGGGGTAGAAAATCTAATAAAACGGGTTGGCATGCACTACTTAACTCAAAGGAGAAAAAATGGATTGTTAAGTTGGGTGGTTTTTTTCCACCCGGGTTGAATGACAAGTTTTAGATTAAACCAATCAAATCTATTTGCAGTCTATTTAAGGCAAGCTTGGAGCATGCTCATTTCACACTGAAGAAGGCTGTGTAGTTAGTACCAGCCGAAACCGGTCTGTGTTTTTCCTTGCTGTCCTATGTATTATCAATAAAAATTGATAAATTATATTGGTTTTTGTTTTGCTGGCTCTCTTTTTTGTTTTTCTACACTGACCACCTCAAAAAACTCAAGCTTTACTCCATAGCATATCGCCTATTCTGAGGTGATCTCTGCCTAACATATAAAACTATGTCAAACCCAGAGCTGTTGGACATGCTACACCTAAATAAATCCCAATCCCTCCAAGCTACACGCTCTAGGGACCTAAACCTTGTCACCACAATAATCAGGACATGCTGGAGGGATAGATTCCTGTCCCAGAGACTTCACATACTCTGGAACAGGCTACCCATCTATGTCAAGCAAAGTTCTTCATTAGCACTCTTCAAGAAAAATCTTGATGAGTGGATGGGAAATAGGAAATACACCCCGGGGATCACTTCTGTGTCTCTGCTCGACAGTGGCATAGGAAAATAAGTTTCTTGGGTGGCATAAGCCAGGGAACCTTGTTGGCTAGGCTTACCTAGGCCCTTGGGCCGACAGACTAGTACCTACCTATGAACCTATGGACTACATATGGTTGACATGGATCAAATGAAAAATTCTGCCTATAATAATATATTCAACTTGCTTCACATACATAAACAACCCCATCCTCAACCATGTTTATTCAGCTGTGATTGTGAAAGAAAGGTGGCTGCTTTAACATAAACACACAGACTATGCTTTCTGATTGGGTACACTTCCACTGGTTTATTTTCATCAAGTGAAAGCAATTCTGCCCATCCTAAATTTAGTTTATTCCATAAACAAATACCATCAATCCATGTCATCACTTAACTTTGATCAAATGGCAGATGCGTTCATACACAACCTCCCCCAACCTACCACCTTTTAATTGTGCACACCTCCAGTGCTCTGATCAACTGAAATGTTGCTGCTGCCCATGTTCCAAGTAAATGTCTTTTGCTTTTTTTCACAAACATACACACACAAGTGCACACCCATCACTTAACTGTGATCATACTTGTGGGTCCAGTATAAATGTATAGATATCCACACCCTCAGCAAAAGACAAAAATACATTCAGAGGGAGTTGCACATTTTCTGCAATCTTAAATACTCACACATGTTCTAGATCAGCCTCTATTAAGTCTCAGTCATCACAGGTGGCACTGTTGGAGCACGGTGTGCCTACAGCATGCCACATGTTACTGTGTACAGACACCTAGAAGCAGAACAGTAATGTTGATTGGATTAATTTACAATCCTGCATCTGAGTCCGTTCTTCACTCATATTTTTTTTTTAAACATAAGATGATCTATATGACTATTTTGGTAAACAGTTCAGTCATAGTTTAAAAAAATAAAAAGTTGATAAGGGAGTCCTAAATGAGGAAGCTATGAGATCATAATGTTTTGCTGTGATTGCCTAGCCAGCCAATAAATACACATATACCATACATACATACATACATAAATAAAAACAAAACAAAATGCATACTTGGCATATGCCTAGCTAGTCTGTACTTTGTCCCAAATATTCCTCTTTTTTTCCTGAAATGCATTATTTTGCTTTTTAAGCACGATATCTATTCTCCCATTCTCTTGCTCTCTAACTTCAGATCACTAGTATAAAACATCCATTCTACCTACTGCCTTACTATCCCTAATGCCACTTACGATTATAGAGACTTCACTGTTTAAAGGAGCAGAGAGATGGAGTGTGCTGGCAATATAATCCTCGAGTCAGAAGTTGTGAGAAGGATTAACATCGACTTCTGTGTTTTAGGGAAAAACAATGAACATTAACATATTACATGGGACACTTGCTACTGTATAAGGCTAGTCATAAGCACTGTTGCTGTATCTATCTTAAGCAGAATCCTCTTAAGCCAAGGATTGTGTGTCAACTTCTGTCAGGAGCATGGAATTTTTTATACTATGATACCTCTCCTCCAAGAAAGACAGGACATGTGATTGGTCACTCAATTTCAATCCCTCCAAAGCAGCTCAGTCAGTACTTGATCTGCTTGTCAAACCTTGTTCACTGGCATCATGGACAAGTCAGACTCTTGCATTCCTTTAAATGATTAGCTGCAGCCTAGATGGTCAAAATGCTAAAATTTAGCAGGCCTTTTTAATAACTGCCCCCATCCCCCAACTACCTAACTACTGCATCAGTTCTGGCATCATCAGCAAACACTCTGACCCTGATCACCATTTCCTAAGAATATTGCATACCAATATGCTAACAGGACAGATTCTAGTACATAGTGATGTGGTACTTACCTAACAAATATTGGGATTCAACAACCTTCCTTTTTGTTTTTGAAAATATTCTTTATTGACCAAGATGCATCACTTTAACATTGAAAGCATACTTAAACCTTCAATAAGAACTTCAATATTTAAAACCACGACCTTTACATACATCAACAATTTTATCTAGGAATCCCAAATTTCACTGTATTACTACATTTTTCTTCTTTAATAGTGCTATTATATCATACAGCATTTTTGTTCTGAATTCCTTTTTAGGGCACCTACCCCTGAAATAAGAGGAGAACATGCTTGCTAATTTATAACAATTACTTTTTACGCAGTAAATGAATAAAGGTTTGCATCTCACTAAAAATAATAATTTTAATATCCTTCCCTATTCCAGCCTAGCCACATATTCCCTAATAGCATCATTCTATTAAAATATCTTCACACACTCTTAAAATGTGCTATATACCTCTTCTTTTTCTATCAAACTACTTTTATTGTGATGCTCACTTAATAGGTGCTTTCATCCAATATCCTCATAACCCTCTAAAGTGCCTTGGCACATCTGAAATATTGACCATAGATAATATAATGCTGCACAACCTTCCCTATCTCCCTTGCTGCTCCAAACCTATAGTTATACTGCTGCTTGCATTTATATTAGCAGCATATCATGCCCCTGTCACCATCAACTGTACCACCAAATCTGCTCATCAGAAACTAACTGGTGAGCTAGACTTTCATTAACAATTGCAAATATCATAAACATAAAATACTACTCACGCTTTTCTTTTAATTTTTAGCCTGATGTTGTGGCCCATAAGCACAAATATCTTCAAAAAATCCACTTTACTACTACAGCTACATCCTCTCCTTTCATACAGTCACTCCCATACTTCACTCCTCTATCCATTCTGAAAGCCAGAGTCTCCCAAGTATCTACTCTCTCTGTTCAGTATCTCAACAGAGACTGAATAAGTGGTTCAAGCTATAACTTCAGAGATTACAATTATAAAAATCTATTTAAATTTACAATTTCAATCTCTATTATTCTAACTAACAATACTGGTGTCAAAGTTTATTCATTTCACTTTTGCGCCAGCATCCTTAATTTATGTAGCACCATCTCTCCCTAGATAACTAAAAATATTGATCTCATTTAGGATGACCCTATCAAATGCTTGATAATACTGTAGTACATTGCATCCTTTTTTGAAAAAATACCCTTATTACAATTAGTATCTCATCGTTCGGATTCTTACTTGTGGTATACTTGTTAAAAGTCCCAGTATACAATCTTTTTACAATGCACATAAAGAAAAACACTAAAACAACAGACTCAAAAGTTATACTATACTCAAACACACAGTTGCAACAATTGTAATACAAACAGCTGCGACCATAATATATAGTGTCCATGGCCTTGCTTACATTTTCTTTTACTTATAAATTATACAATTTCACCCTCAGAATAGTATTTTTAATTCAATCCATACTATTTTTCGCTCTACAAGTAACAATTACTTGTTCTTGCTTACTTTACCTTAAATGTAAAACACTCCTCCATACCCTTTTTACTCATATCACTGTATTTATAGTAAATGTAATAATCTTGCACAAAACACCTCTTGCTGAATGCCTTGATTACAATACTGTAATACACTTTCATTCTTTTTTTTGCAATATTAGCCTTGTCATAATTAATATATTATACGGACCCCTTCTTGTTGCATACTTGCCAAATGTCACAGACCACAAGTTTCAACACATGTAAAGAGAAACACTGAAGTAATGGATTCAAAGGTCATAACATGTAGTATCAAAGACAGGTGCAACAATCATAATGTAGTTGTTTTGGAAAGCTGTGATCATAATATGTAAAGATTCCATGACTTGGTTTAAATTTCCTGTTATATCCAAGTCATACTAAATATCAGCATCACAGGAGTTCTGACTCGCAATTAAGATACAACTCGAGCAGGACTTCATTCTGTACCATTAATCTTTATGGCTGTATTGACAAATCATCTAATATGCCACTCCAGTGAAGTAGTGGGATAAAGGTTTGACTAGTGGCTCTGTGACTAACCGATTGGCAGGAAGGGATGGAAAGCCTTATGGACATCTCCTGTGAAGATCCCCAGTGGAGGCTGGGGATGTTGCTTTTGGGAGGTGTGTTCCAAATGGGGAGAAAAGGTGGAACCATGGCTGAGCTGCCACTGAGGCAGGGTGATATATCACACATCTCCCGTGAACACCTGCCCCCTCAAATGTAACCATGGGAAGAGAAAGAAACAAGGTAAATTAAAAACAAACTAACAAACAAAAGAAAACAGGTTGATGTTTGACAGCATGACTCCTCCCAGGTGCCCTCAAGATCCTCCCTGGCCCCAGCTAAAATTCAGACATCGACATTAGTTCCCAAATCCTGAACAACTGGGTCAACTATTAGGGGGATACTGTCAATGTGGTAGTTCTTCAGGTTAGATGATTTCCCAAAAGGTAAAATAATGTTTTGGTATTTAGTTTCAGTCCATGATTTTGGCACCAGTTATTTGTTTGGGACAAACCTTCCTTGCAGAATGCCCAAGTCATTTGGGGATTCAATGACTGCTCCTAGCTTGCAGTCATCTGCAAACTTGGAGCCCTTTGGTATTAGCTTTTACTTCACAGCAGTACATGCCAAACAGGAGAGGTCCCAACACTGAATCCTGGAGGACTCCACTGGTGACTGGTGTCTGTAGCTTTTCCTATGTCGATCTCCTGCATCCTATCTGTGAGACAGGTGGCAATCCAATGGGTGACAGAGGGGTTTATTGTCACTTTATTTAGCTTTTCTACTATGCTTGAGTAAGGGACTGTGTTAAAAGCTTTGGCCAGGTCGAGTTATGTGGTGTGTACTGTTTTACTTTCACCCGTTGCTTTGTGGTGACCTTTCCAAAAAGGTTCACAAGGTTGAATAAGTATGACCTGACAATGATGAATCCAAACTGACATAGATCCAGTGTTTGGAGGTTCCTTATGCCCTTATTGATTAGAATTATGTTTAAGTCTTGCCATGACTTTGCATAAGAAGTTGGTCAGAATTGCAGGGCTATAATTGCCTGGGTCTGTGGAAGGTTCTCCCTTCTGCAGGGGAATCACTGTAGCCGTTCACTATTCGCTTGATACAAAACCTGTATGGAGGCTGAGGTTAAACACTTTTGTTTGGTGGGGGGGACTTATTCTTGTTTCATGTTATATAAAATTCTGCAAGTGTGGGTCCTGACAATATCCCTGAAAAAGAAGTTATGTACTCACCATAACGTTCCATGTTTGTTGCCCATGATCTCACCTTCATTATTGCTGGCTGGGTTCGGAACAGAGTATCGGGTCCGACTCAGCCGCATACTAAAGCTCGAGAGCTTTCACTGGCTCGAGGCTACAACCTATCCCAAGATGCCTAGCGGCTGTTCTCCAGATCTTGTTTGAGAAAGTAATCACTATGCTATACCAACCAATACAATAACTGTAGCAGATGCGCTGCCCACAACTTGAAAAGGCATGAAGGGAATCAGGCAATTAACAGCCAATTTTGTAATTTCCTCTCAATCCTCCAGGAAGGGGGAAGGAAGGGTGGGATGCAAGAATGAAGGCGAGATCATGGACAACCAACATGGAATATTATGGTGAGTACATAACTTCTTTATGTTATGTTGTCCTATTTCACCTTTATTCTTGCTGGTTGGGACAGCATCCCCAGCACCTTCTTTCTCAGGTGACTCAAGGGTATAAGCTCTTCAGAACAGTGGAACCAAAGGATGCCCTGTTTTGGGAGGCCACATCTACTTTGTAATGAGTGATAAAGGTATGAGGGTTGACCCATGTAGCAGCAGTGCAAATTGAATCCAAAGGGAGTCTAGCTTGAAAGGCAGTGGAAGTGGACATAGCTCTAGTTGAATGCCCCCTAATTTTCCTGGCAGCTGTTTATTCTGAGAGTTATAGACATAAGTGATGGTATCTATAAGCCATTTTGATAAGGTGACTTTTGAAACTGAAGTACCTTTTCTACTTTCTGAAAATGAAACAAACAGATTTTCTAAATTCTTTGGTCCTATGTAAGCAAAAGCGTAGCTGTCTATATACATCCAATTGGTGAAGCTTGTATTCTGCCTTGTTGCCATGATTAGGGAAAAATATGGGTAACTTGATAGACTGATTTAAATTGGCCTCAGAGCAAACTTTTGGCAGAAAGGAAGGATTTCTTCTGATGGAAACTCTGTCTTTGTGGAAAATCAGATAGGGAGGATGGATAGACAGAGCATGCAGTTCTGAAACCCTCCTAGCAGAGGTAATGGGTGTTAAGAAAATTGTCTTCCAAGATGAGAACTTCAGTGAACAAGAGGAGGCTGGTTTGAATGGAGGAAGAGTCAAGGATAACACCAAAGTGAGGTCCCACGGAGGTGGTAGTTCCTTTAAGAGGGGGTCTTAACAGGAATGTGCCCCTGCAAAAAGCTTTGCATAATCTATGGGGACATTACATTAGATCCCATGTCTCCCATGTGGTAGTTAGATATGGCAGCTAGTTGTACTCGTATTGTGGTTGCCGCTGCACCTTGATTAAAAGTTTCTGATAAAAGTCCAGGATATCAGATATAGGGACTCTAAAGGGGTCTATATGTTTTTTATCAGTCCAACAAGAAAACCTCTTCCACTTGCTTGCATAAGGTCTCCTAGTTGTACGCTTGTGTGGTGAAACCAGAATGTATCGTACTACCGGGGATAGTTCTGGAAGTGGAGTAACCAAGCTGTCAACCTGAGGCTTTGAAGAGAGGGGTGGAGCATTCCTGATTGATGAGTCAGAGGATCTGGTACTAGGTCCAGGATCCAAGGCTCCTCTTGAAGATGGGGCCTTTTCAAAGTTCTGTATTATCCTCATTTTTTTTTTTTGCTTGATTGATTTAGATATATATTTGCTGGCTTCTGATCTATGCTGAAATTGCTGTTTTTCTCCCACCCTTATTCCTGCTGTGTTAAATAGTGGTCTAACAACTTTTGTGTTCCCACCTTCCCTCCCTATTGGTATCATCTTCTTATACTTGGAGGCTTTGCAACTGCCCGCCTCTGCTGTATATTTGATCTGTGACACTCCTCCCAGTCTAGTGTCATTAGCTCATTCTACCTAACACAGAGAAAAATAAATTGCACTTTATTCATCTGTTCTTATGGTATTTGTGTTTCTTCCTACTTTATTACATTATTTTGCTTTTGCCTCTTCTTGAAAGTACTCAATTGTCCTTATTCTGCTGCATTTATTACTGCTTGGTAGTAGCCTGATTAAACTGCAACTGTTATTCTAAGCCTTTTGGTTTAAACACATGGGCTTTAGACCAGTTATTTTACATTAAGAATGTTTGTGGTCTGCACTGTTGTGGCAGGACAGGTAGCTTACATCCTTCTAAGTTGGGAATTGCTGATTGAAGGCTCGGTGTCTGTTATTCTAAAAGTGTATTAGTTCTGGTTTAAGCATGTTGGCTTCAGGCCAGTTATTTTACATTAAGAAGGTTTGTGGTCAGCACTCTTGTGGGAGGACAGGCTAGATTCTGCCCTTCTGAGCTGAGGATTTCTGGTTAAAGGCTTATTGTGCCTGCTTATTTGAACCATTTTTTTCTGAAATTGGTGCACCTTGTTTGCTGTAGCATAGACTAGATTCAGGCCTGCTGAATCTAGCTTTGTTTGTATAACTTGAGCACTGATCCAGGCCATCTTTTTTGGAGAAGGTTCCCGTGCACCCTAGAGACAGGAGTGTGCAGTTAGAACTTGTCTGATTAAAGACTGCTGGAACAGGCCTCAGTTTTGAGCTTTTTACTGGTTAAGTGGGTAATCTGTTTAAATCAGTTTGCTTGTTTTCTATTGTTATATTAAAAAAATTGCACTTTATTTATCTGCTTTTACTGTATTTGTGTTTCTTCCTATTTTATTTTTATTTTGCTGCCTGTTCTTAAAAGTACTTAATTGCATTTATTCTGATGCATTTATTACTGCTTGTTAGTAGCCTGATTAAATTGTAACTGTTATTCTAAGCCTTTGGTTTATGCACTTGGGCCTCAGACCAGTTGCTTTACATTAAGAAGGTGTGGTCTGCACTCTTGTGGGAGGAGAGGGTAGATTCTGCCCTTCTGAGCTGGGAGTTTCTGGTTAGAAGCTTATTGTGCCTGCTTATTTGAATTGTTTCTTTCTGAAATTGGCACGCCTTATTTGCTGTACCACAGACTAGATTCAGACCTGCTGAATCTAGCTTGGTTTGCATAACTTGAGCACTAATCCAGGCCATCTTTTTTGGAGAAGGTTCCCCTGCACCCTAGTGGCAGGAGTGTGCAGTTAGAACTTGTCTGATCAAATACTGCTGGAACGGGGCTCAGTTTTTAGCTCTTATTGGTCAATTGGTTAATTTGTTTAAATCAGTTTGCTCATTTGCTACTGTTGAAAAAAATACACTTTATGCATTGCCGCTTATTTAGGGTTAAACTATTCCCTGCCCCATAAAATCTGCTCTTCAAATTTTCCCTTAGAACTAGTCAGTTTTTTAGTTTTAGCACTCAAATCTGTTTCTTTGAGCTCAGCACTTGTTCAGAACCCGTTGTAAGCACTAAATAAGCTACTAATTACTACAGCACTCAACTTTCTTCACTAATCTAAAGGAAAAAAGAAATTATGTACTTACCATAACGTTCCACGTGAGTTGTTATTCTCACCTTCATTCTTACTGATGGGTTTGGAGCTGATCTTTGGCTCCGAGTTGGCCAAATTGCAAAGCTCAGGGTCTCTAACAGCTCGAGATCAAAACCGTATCCCACAACACACGTCTACCTTCCCCAGATCTTGTTTGCTGCCAACTAGCATTAAACCTACCCCAGATTTCAAGGAAATCATAGAGATAACTAGTGAGAGGAAACTCCTCAGGAGAACCAAAACCAACGTAGAGCCACTCGAACTTCCAGGCATTGGATGGGGATAGGTGGAGGGGGGTTGTAAGAATGAAGATGAGAAAAACAACTCACATGGAACGTTATGGTAAGTACATAACTTCTTTATGTGAAGTTGTTCAATCTCGCCTTCATTCTTACTGATGGATAGCGTCCCCAGTACCAGAAACTTTGGTGGCTCACGGAAGTACCTAAGGACAGCAGACCCAAATGAAGCACTGTTCCTAGAGGCCTTGTCTAGCTTGTAGTGAGCTATGAAGGTATGTGGCCTTGACCATGTGGCAGCTGCACAAATAGAATCAATGGGTAGTCTGGCCAAGAAGGCTATGGAAGTAGAAACAGCTCTGGTTGAATGAGCTTTAACTTTGTCATGTAAAGAAATGTCTGCCACATGGTAAATAAAGGATATGCAATCAGAAAGCCATTTAGATAGGATAGATTTGGATATCGGTGCACCTTTTTTAGAATCTGAGAAGGAGACAAACAACTGATCAGCTCTTCTACGGTCCTTTGTCCTGTCCAAATAGAAATGAAGTTGTCTATGGACGTCAAGTTTGTGAAGCATATATTCCAACTGATTAGAGTGATTGGGAATGAAAACAGGTAATTCAATTGCCTGATTAAGGGTGAATTCAGAACAAATGTTTGGTAAGAACGATGGATTTGTCCTGAGGGAATCCCTATCTTTGTGGAATATCAAGTATGGCTGCTTAAATGAAAAGGCTTGCAACTCCGAAATTCTGCGTGCTAATGTAATGGCCACCAAGAAAAAGGTCTTCCAAGAAAGATATTTCAGCTCACAAGAAGAAGCAGGTTCAAAGGGTGGGAGAATAATCTTGGCTAGGACTAGATTCAAGTTTCATGGGGCAATAGGAGATCTGATCGCTGGTTTTAAGTGCATTGTACCCTTCAAAAAGGCCTTCGCCAACTTGTTAGACATACCATTTCCAGATTCACCTATATGGAAATTAGATATAGCAGCCAATTGTACCTGAATGGTTGCGGCTGCAGCTCCTTCATTGAACAGCTTAGTCAGAAACTCTAATATATCCGAAATGGAGGCCAGAAAAGAGTCAATGTTATTCTGCTGAGCCCAGATGGAAAACCTTTTCCACTTACTGAGATATAGTTTCCTGGTTGAAGACTTATGGGAATTGGAGCAGCCAAGCTGTCAGTTTGATGGACTGAAGTGAAGGATGAAGAGCTCCTGACAAGTGGGTCAAAAGATCTGGCACTGGGTCCAGTATCCAAGGCTCTTCCACTAGGTGAGGCCTCAGAAAGGGGAACCAGATTTGACGAGGCCAATATGGGGCTATTAAGATGTGTCCTGCCCAGAAAACAGGCTTTTTGCAAAACTTTGGGAATCGGGAAAAGGAGGAAAGGCATAAAGGAGTCCCGGAGGCCAATCATGTACAAGCACATCCCTCAGGGATTGTCCTTGTTGAGGGATCAGGGCAAGTAGTTGATGTATTTGGTGTTTGTGGGAGTCGGAAAGAGGTCGCAGCAAGGCTGGCCGCATCTGTGGAAAATCATTTCCGCTACTTCGTTATTGAGAGACCACTCGTGAGGCAACAGAATTGCCCTGCTGAGTTTGTCCGCTATCACATTGGATTTCCCCGGAATGTGCATTGCTATCAGAAAGTGGTAGGTGGACTCTGCCCATTTCCACAATTTTAGAGCCTCTCGACATAGGGGATAAGATCTGGTTCTGCCCGGTTTGTTTATATACCAGACTACAGACATTTTGTCTGACTGGACTGCAATCATGCCCAGAGGAAGAGAGTCTTGAAAGGACTGCAGCACTAAGAAAACCGCTCTCATCTCTAGGACGTTGATGTGCAAATGAGCCTCGTGAACCTGCCATGTACCTTGGGCTGCCCATCCCTGATGATGCCCCCTCCCACCTGATCAGGGAGGTGTCCGTGGTCACCACTGCTGCTGGAACTGGGAGGACAAAAGGACGTCCCATGGTCACCGACTCGGGAGGTTGGCACCACTGAAGATCTTCCTTGCAAGAGTTGGTTAGCAGAACTGGGTGATTCATTGATAAGTCCTGAAATGTCCACTGTGCTCTTTCAGGAGATCTCTCTGAAGCCTTGTAAAATGGGTTAGATAGTCCAACGACCGAAGAGCAAAGGTCGTAGAAATGAACATGCGCTTGCCATATCTGTCCATGATCCTAGATTCCCTATTAGGAGGATGGACAGATGTAGAGGTCCCCCGACATCTCTTTCTTCGTGGCTGCCTCAACTACCATGGCATCAACAGGTATAGGTTTAGATAAGAAGGACTTGTCATGAGGAGCTGAAATGTATTTGTTGGGCCTCCTATGAACGGGTTCCATAGAATCCGGTGACTCCCACTTCCTTAGAGACAAAAGATCCATCAACTCATCAAAGGTTGGAGA
The DNA here is from genome assembly GCF_019279795.1 of Protopterus annectens. NCBI lineage: Eukaryota > Metazoa > Chordata > Ceratodontiformes > Protopteridae > Protopterus > Protopterus annectens. The sequence continues at coordinate 519,697,379 of NC_056750.1, forward strand.
AACCCAAGAGGTGGAGGGTCGAGACCCAAAAGCCTTCAGGAGCACTGATTCATCCTCAGTAGGGTTAAAGGGCTGCCAGTCACCCCTCTGCTTAAGGATATCTAGGATATCCCCAAAGGAGATATCTTCAGAGGGGGACTTTGGGGACCCTTCCGATTCCTCCAAATCAGTGTCAGACGTGATGGATTCCTGAGGGGAATCTAAATGTCTCCTCTTACATAACCTCTTCCGAGGGACCTCCTCAGTGGGAACTTTTGAGGAGGTCTCGGAAGAGCAGGGTTCCCCCATGGGGTTTCCTGAGGCTCCAGGTCCCTACTCTTATGGTGGGTCTGCAGTGACGGAGAAGATTACGGCGCTTTCCGGTAGGAGGTGGCCATTTCAGAGGTTGTGGCTGTCCAGGGGGACAAAACCTTCCTCATGGCATCGAAGGCACCACGGCTCCAATGAGAGGAAGGACCCGGGTCCGAAGACACCGATGACTCCTCCCATACCAAAACAGTCAGCTCCAAGCCAGAGGTAGGAGCCGAACTCATCCGCGCCGAAGCCCCAAGGGGGAGAGTCGGAACCAATGCAGCAGGTTGGCTCCCAGATTCCGCCGCTGGAGCAGAGGACATCAGGGCTGTTGGTGCCGACAGGTCCGAAGTGAATGTCGGAACCAACAGTTCCATTAACGACTGGACAGCCTCCTACGGCTCCGATGTCTTGATTTGAGTCTGAGGAGGAGCAGAAATTATAGGAGAGGAATTTGTCGGTTCTGAAGCTGCCTGAGCCGAAGCCGACAGAATTTTAGCTAGTGCTGGATTCTGTAAAAGTCTCTGTACCACACGATCCACATCCGAATCAGAAAGTCTGGAAGCCTGAGAGGAAGCTACAGATGGAGCTGGTGAACCCAGAATTGGGAATCTCAAGGTAGGAGATACCGGTTTCAAGACTGGGGACCAGCTCCTACCAACTACCTGTACAGTCGGTTCTGATGACAGTGGAGCCGATTCAGGAACCTTCTTGGAGATCTTCAGAAACGAAGAGCCCTTTGGATCTGAACTCACAGAAGAAGCCGAAGATGAAAGTTTTGGTTTTCCTGGAACAGTATCCAAGTCTAACTGGAAAGCAGACTTAATCAAGCCACGCTCGACCAACTTCCTTTTCCTTTCTGCCAAAACCCTAGCACTGAATCCATGGCAAATGGAACAAACCTCTTGGAGATGAACCTCTACCAAACAGTAGACACAGGTGGTGTGGCCATCTGTAATAGACATCTTTTGATCACACTTAGGGCACTTCTTAAACCCAGACTTTGCTTTCTCAGACATAGTGGACAACACCGTACAATCCAAGCAATCAAACAGAACACTAGCAACAAAGTTAAAGGTTAGCAGCAACAAACAAAATAAGCCTAACAGGCTACAAATATAATAAAGAAAAGCCTAACTCAGCTGTAGCTGCAATAAAAAGGAAATAAGCCTAACCAGCTAAGGGTAAACAACTAAAAGAAGCCAAACTGGCTACAGAAAAACTGACAAAAGCCTAACTCGGCTTAAGGGATAGGGAAAATTAAGCCTAACCGGCTGTGAGCAAGGAAGCCAACAGGGCCAAACGCCCCCCAAAGAAATGAGAACACAAGTTCTTATAATATTAAAGTACTGCACTATTAGAAAATGAAAGGAAAACCTAAAACGGATAGTCTATACTTGCTAACTCTAAGAACACTAACAAATAGTAAATTTTTATAAAGTATCCTAGAAAAAGGAATAAACTCATCTCTCAAATGGCCTGAGCTGTAGAGAAATGCACGATCAGTTGCAGCGGCAAACTAGATCTGGGGAAGGTAGAGGTGCATTGTGGGATAGGGTTTCAGCCTCGAGCTGTTAGAGACCTCGATAGGGTTGCCACCCCTCCGTTTTTTTCCCAGACTATCCAGTAATCAAACTGATTCTCTGGTAGTCCGGAAAACACTGTACAAACTCCGGTATTCTGTTTCGAAAAGGAAACAGACTACCAGAGTTTATAAATCGGCTGATTTACTATGCTTTTTTTTTTACAAAAAAGCATAGTAAATCAGCTGAAAGCAGGCAGCAGGAATGGAAAAAGAGGGCGTTCCTCATAGAGTTGTGTCATTGTGACATCACAAAATGGGCGGAATGTGGGCAGGATTACTTGTGATGCGAGGGGTGTGGCTTTACTCTGATTTTAGTCGCAATGAAAGGTGGCAACCCTAGACCTCCAGCTTTCCAATTTGGCCGGCTCAGAGCCGAAGATCAGTTCTGAACCCATCAGTAAGAATGAAGGCAAGACTGAACAACTTCACATACAGTTTTTAGTACTAATAAGCACCTATCCAGGCATGTCTAAGGGTCAGCTCCCGGTGTTTTCTCCTGTCTACTTGATGAATCTGGGCATTTTGGGGCAATGCAGCAATTGCCTCATGTACACAAGCCAACCCTCTCTTCCTACCACCAAATGGCCGGGGTTGGTACAACCCGTGAGAGATGCACTTATATAGCCAAACTGGAAGCAAAGCTCTCTTCAGCCAAGACTGGACTAGACAGTCAAGAGGAGAAGGTAAACACTTGTACTACACCACACTTATCACATGGTCCCACAAAACCTACACCACCAAAATCCACACACAGAAACACAAAAACGTTCGCAGAGGCTCTCAATAATAATTTGCTCAAGCAACAAAGACCTCCAAAGCAGAAATGCAAGCAACCTTCACCTCCCCCCCCAACACAACCCAAATGACACATAGCCCACAGACTCAGTGTGCCAATCAACCACAGCCCATAAGGCAATACAAAGTACGCAACACACTAGTAATAGGTGTCTCTATAGTCAGGCACACTGATGTCCCACTCACCAGGCTAAACAAGGAGAAGGTTACTGTCAGCTGCCTGTCGGGTGCCAGGATCCGTCACATAACCCACGCACTCAGGTCACTCCACAACAAGTACAAATATGACTCTCTCATTGTCCATGTTGGTGTGAACGATCTGAGACATACCTCCCTGGACTACATGAAAAGAGACATGGAAGAGCTCTCCGATCTTGTAGCCCAGACAGGTATGACCCTAGCCCTGAGTAGCATCTTGCCATTGCCCAGAATGATGCCGCAGTACAAGGACAAAATGGTGTCACTCTAAGGGGATCCAGTATCTGTCTGCCTGGGATGACATGATCAACAGACCACGATGCTTTGCCAGAGATGGCCTGCACCTGTCGCCCTTGGGATTCCAAATACTGGCTAAGGCTCTTGCCACCCCTATAGTGCCTTTTTTAGGCAAGGTTCAAATGACAAATTCACCAATGTAACAGGTACAAGCAAGCAAAATCTGAGGGTAATGCTACTTAATGCTAGAAGTCTAAACTTTAAAATGCAATCACTCAAGGCACTCCTTAAAATGGAGAACATCGACATCTGTGCAGTGTCAGAGACCTGGTTCAAGGCTCCAGACAGCACCCCTGCATTGCCAGGCTATAATTCATACCATGCCTTTCGGCCACCTAACCTGGACTGAAACACTAAATGCAGAGGCGTGTCCATATTCATTAAGGATATCCACACCTCCAGATTAATTGCTCAGCATAATGTATCCGAGATTATCCAAGTGCAACTAACTCTGGGCAAGACCACAATCCAAATTGTAGCTTGCTACAGATCCCCCACCATGCCCCAGGATTCCCACTCCTCATTTCTTGATACACTGGAAAATATTAGGGTACAACCCAACACCCTAATAATGGGCGATTTCAACTACCCCACCATTAACTGGGAAAACTACTCATGTACCAACTCTTTTGCTCAACGTTTTCTGGAATTCATAAATTTCAACGCCTTGGATCAAATTATCCACACCCCCACCAGGGGCAGCAATATCCTAGACCCGGTGATTACCAACATGGGTGACTGGTGTTCCACACCAGATGTCAATTCCTCATTGGTCAGATCCAAACACAAGCTAATCAGCCTAGACATCCACATCCCACCCCCATCCCCATTAGGAAAACTACCATAAAAAAATTATCCAAAGCCAACTTCACGCTTCTTAAGACAGAAGTGGCAAACTTCACGACACCCATGCAGACGGACAATAGAGGTATAACTGCTGAATCCTACACAATTGCACTTTATAAGCACTTACACGAGTGCATGGATCATGCTATCCGTAACAGAACCAAAATGCTATCCTCCAAAAAAATGAAGCCAATCTGGTGGTCCCCTGCCATAAACAAACTCTACAACAGAAGAAAGAAACTGTTGCAAAAAGTAAAATTCCATGACTGGAGGAACTCCCTGGTTAGCCTCAGTAAGAAGGTGAGATCCCTCATAAAATCCTCAAAAGCAAGTTATGAAAACAATATCGCCACTGATTCTAAAGACAACCACAAAGCATTCTATAACTATGCCAAGAATCTCAGTGGCAACACTCAGATCTGCTCTGAGTTAAAGCGCAATGGCATTAAATATACAGAACCAACTGATATTGCCAACATTCTGGCAGATAGATTCAGTGCTAACTTTACCCCCCTCTCACCCCCTAAAGGGCCCATCTCTATACCGGAAGAATGCAAAGTTCCTGTAATCACGGCTGCACAGGTAAAAACCACACTCTCCAAAGCCAAGAACACAGCATCCATGGGACCTGACAACATCCCAGGCTGCGTTCTTCACGGATTACAGAACAAACTGGCACCCCACCTAAGTACCATGTTCAATCATAGCCTCACCTCAGGCTTTGTGCCCACTGAATGGCGCACAGCGACGGTTATCCCACTCCACAAAGGGGGCTCTACCATGGACCCTGAGAACTACTACCCCATTAGCCTGAAGAGCCTGGTCTGCAAGACCATGGAACGGATCATCATGGAACTTATAAACAAAAACATTGGTAATCTCCAAACTCTGGACCCCACCCAGTTTGGGTTTGTAAAAGGCAGATCATGTCTCCTAAACCTGATAGACTTCTTTGAAGCAGTCACCAAAGTCGTAGACGAGGGTAAGGTGATTCACACAGCCTATTTAGATCTTGCCAAGGCTTTTGACACCATCCCCCACTCTGGAATTATAGATAAACTCACTAAACTAGGTATAAATCCCTATGTCACAAGATGGGTTGCCAACTGGCTCACTGACAGAACACACACTGTGAAAGTAGCAGACTCCAAATCTGACTTCAGATCAGTGACAAGTGGAGTACCACAAGGTTCAGTCCTGGGTCCTCTCCTGTTTGGTATCTACTTCTCTGAAGTAGAGGCTAACACAGGTCTTTGGCTAGCGAAGTTTACAGATGACTGCAAACTAGGAGCCATAATCGAAACTCCTAATGATGTGGACATCCTACAAAAGGACCTCACTGAGCCAGATGCCTGGTGTCAAAGCCATGGCCTCAAGCTCAATGCCAAAAAGTTCATTGTCATCCCCTTTGGTAAAAACTCTGTACCCATGAACTACCACATAGGCGGTAGTAAACTTAACACCAAAAGTGTGATAAGAGACCTTGGGACACAGGTAGACAGTAGTCTCTCCTTTGATAATCACATCGCCACAGTAGTCAGGGAATCCTTCTACGTGGCACACCTCATCACAAAAGGTTTCTCATCCAGGAAAAAAGAGGTCATTGTTCCCCTCTACTCATCACTCATTACACCCATTACAGAGTACAAAGCCCCTTTTGGTATGTACCTCACAAGACATCTACAACTGGAAAGGCCGCAGAAATACCTTACAAAGATGATTACCGGTCTCAAACAGATGCCCTATGCAGACAGTCTCAAAAATCTCCAGCTTTACTCCATCACATATCGCCTACTCGGAGGCGATCTCTGCCTAACATACAATATCAAACCCAGTGCTGTTGGACATGCTCCACTTAAAGAAATCCCAATCCCTCCGAGCTACATGCTCTAGGGACCTAAACCTTGTCACCACAATAAACAGAACTTGCTGGAGAGATAGATTCCTGTCCCAGAGACTTCCCATAATTTGGAACAAACTACCTATCTATATCAAACAAAGCTCCTCATTAGCACTCCAGGAAAAATTTTAATGATTGGATGGGAAATAGGAAATTCACCCCAGGGATCACTTCTGTGGCTCTGCTCGATAGTGGCGCAGGAAAATAATTTTCCTGGGTGGCGAAAGCCAGGGTACCTTTTTGGCTAAGCTTATATAGCCCCTAGGGCCAAAAGCCTAGTACCAACCTATGAATCTATGAAAAGGGAACCATATCTGACAAAGCCAGTAAGGAGCAATGAGAATTAACCTGTGACTCAACGACCTGACTGTCTGGAGAACCTTGGGGATTAATGGAAATGGGGGAAAGGCATAAAGAAGTCCCAGGGGCCAATCTTGTGTAAATGCATCCCTTGGTGACTCCCCCAGAGGGGGAATTAGAGCAAAGTAGCTGCTGCATTTGGAGTTGATGAGCATGGCAAAAAGGTCACAGCAAGGCTGGCCCCACTTGCGAAAAATTTGGTTCACAATTTACTGATTCAGGGCACTCGTGAGGCATGAGAATAGCTCTGCTTAATCTGTCTGCTATTACGCTGGATTTCCCTGGGATATGCTTTGCAGTCAGAAAACATTTATTTTATTTTACATTTGTTGACCGGGCTAGTCTAACTGGATATATGTCCATTTTCAGTAGAGGCCAGGGAGAAAAACTCCACTTAAAAGACACTAACAAACAGAACATTTAACTACAATTACAGATTATTTGTCAGACAAAATTAGAAGTTATGTACCTATCATAACGTTCCATGTTAGTTGTCTTCTCTCGCCTTCTTTCTTGCTGGATGGGTTCGGAGCCAATCCTTGGCTCCGACTCGGCACTTGCTAAGCTTGAGAGCTAATTTTACCAGCTCGAGGCAACCCTATATCCCATGATGCAAGGTGGAGATTACTCAGATCTCGTTTGGTAGCTAAAGAAATAGCAGTATTTTCTTCCAACTTAAGAGGAGGAAGAAAATAAGGATACTAAATAACATCATAACCCTCTAGAAAGGATCAACATAATCTAGTGAAACTAGGAGTTGAACAGCTAGAAAAAGGTAATAACCTCTTAAATGAAGATGTATAATCTTCCCGGTCTGACCATGCTAGGGGGATGGAGGGCGGGACGCAAGAAAGAAGGCGAGAGAAGACAACTAACATAGAACGTTATGGTAGGTACATAACTTCTAAATGTTAAGTTGTCAATCTCGCCTTCATTCTTGCTGGATGGGACCGCGTCCCTAGCACCTCTATCCTGGGTGGCTCAATGGAACAGACTCTTGAGAACGGTGGAACCAAAATTTGCTCCGTCTCTGGAGACCAAATCTAATTTGTAATGTGAAACAAAGGTATGAGGAGAGGCCCATGTGGCTGCTGCACAAATAGTGTCTATTGGAAGTCTAGTTTGAAAAGCTGTAGATGTAGCTAGAGCTCTGGTAGAATGGGCTTTTGGGTTAGAAACCAACTCTTTGCCTCTGAGCTGATAAATGTAAGTGATCACAGAAGACAGCCACCTAGATAAAGTTACCTTAGAAACTGGAAGGCCTTTCCTGTTCTCTGCATAGGATAGAAATAGTTGATCAGATTTCCTAAAATTTTTGTCTTATCCAGATAATATCTGAGCTGGCGGTGAACATCGAGATAATGTAACTTTTGTTCAGCTCTATCAGAATAATTCGGGAAAAATACTGGAAGATCAATGGACTGATTTAGGTTAGTCTGTGATGCCACCTTTGGTAAGAAAGACGGATTAGTTCTTAGGGATACCCTGTCTTTGTGGAATATTAGATAGGGAGGGCGAACACAGAGAGCATGAAGCTCAGATACTCTCCTGGCAGATGTAATGGCAACTAGAAAAAGTGTATTCCAAGAAAGCAATTTCAAAGAACAGGCAGCTGCAGGTTCGAATGGGGGAAGAATCATGGATGTTAAAATTAAATTTAGATCCCACTGTGGTGGGGGGGTCTCTAATTGGAGGTTTCAATAAAAAGATACCTTGAAGGAATACCTTGCAAAGTTTATGTGACATAATGTTGTGGTCCAAAAAGCCTATATGAAAATTTGAAATGGCTGCCAGTTGAACTTTCACTGTGGAAGAGGAGGATCCTGAATTAAAAATGTCAGCTAGGAAGTCCAATACCGAATGAATTGGAGCAGTATAGGGGTCTATGTTTCTAGCTTTTGCCCAGAAAGAGAAACGTCGCCATTTACTAGTGTAGATTTTTCTGGTAGAAGATTTTAGGGAAGCTACTATGATATCCCGTACAGGATTAGAAATCATAGGAAGCCTGGCTAAGGATGGAAGTGGAGCAACCAAGCAGTGAGGTTGAGAGAAGGTATGGATTGGTGCAGTTGACCCGACTGGTGGGTCAGAAGATCTGGAACCGGGTCCAGATGCCATGGCTGTACCAAGAGGTAATGATGTAGGAACGGAAACCATATCTGTCGAGGCCAATAAGGGGCAATGAGAATCAACTTGGCTCTCAAGGCGGTTGCTTTCTAAATTAGCTGAGGTATCAGCAGAAAAGGAGGAAAAGCATAAAGAAGTCCCCGGGGCCAATCTTGGGTTAGAGCATCTCTGGGGGGATGGCCTGGAAGGGGGAAGAGAGAGAAGAAGTCTGGGCATTTGCTGTTTTGAGGTGTAGCAAAAAGGTTGCAGCAAGGAAGGCCCCACTTCTGAAAAATCTCTTCTGTCACTGACTGTTTGAGAGACCACTCGTGAGGCATGAGAATAGCTCTGCTCAATCTGTCCGCTATGATGTTGGATTTCCCGGGGATGTGCGTTGCTATCAGAAACCGGTGAGAGGAGATTGCCCATTGCCAAAGTCTGAGAGCCTCTCGACACAGTGGATAGGACTTGGTTCCGCCCTGTTTGTTTATATACCACACTACGGACATATTGTCCATTTAGACTGCAATAGTTCCCAGGGGAAGAGAGTCGTTGAGAGCTTGCAAGGTTAAAAGCACTGCTCTCATCTCCAGAACATTTATGTGCAGATGGTACTCGAAAGGTTGCCAAGTGCCATGGACCATTCTGCCCTGATAATGCCCCCCCCACCCGATCAGGGAGGCGTCCGATGTAACCGTGGCAACCGGGGCAAGAGGAACAAATGGTCTGCCTTGATGGATTTGAGGGGACGATATTCACCAAGTCAGATGTCTTTTGCAAGTTGGAGTTACTATGATCTCGTGACGCATGGGAAGTTGTTGAAAAGACCATTGGGTGAATAGCACCCATTGTAGAAGCTGCATGTAAAAGCTGGCGACGGGAAGAAGTGTTATGGCGGCCGCCATAAGACCCAGTACTTTCAGAGCAAATCTGGCCTGAATTTTGTTGATGAATAGAATCACTTGGACGTGTCTTTGAATGTCCAAGATCCTTTGGTCTGTCAACCTTGCTGAAAGTTGTACGGTGTCCAATCTTGCGCCTATAAAAGTAATATATTGACAAGGCGACAAGGCAGATTTTTCGAAATTGATAGAAATTCCTAGCCCTCTGCAAGTGTGAATGGTGTAATTTCTGGCTTGGAGAAGCTGATGCCTGGTGGTGGCAGTGAGGAGCCAGTCGTCTAGATATGGAAACACCTGGAATCCTTGACGTCTCAGGTGAGCCATAACCACTGCCATGCATTTGGTGAACACTCTGGGGGCTGTAGTGAGTCCAAAGGGCAGGGCTCTGAATTGGAAGTGACTGGTCCCCAGCTGAAAGCGGAGAAATCTTCTGGAGCGTCTGTAAATTTTTATGTGATAGTACGCATCTTGAAGATCTATTGAGCACATCCAATTGTCCTTGCCCAGAAAGGGCAGAATGGACTGAAGCGTGACCATCCGGAATCTTGATTTCTTTGCAAACTTGTTGAGTTTGCTCAGATCTAATATTGGTCTCCAGTCCCCTGTCTTTTTTGGAACTAAAAAGAACCTTGAGTAGATTCCGGATCCTATTTGGTCCGCTGGGACTGGCTGGATGGCTCTTTTTACTAGCAGTTTTGATATTTCTAGTACTGCTAGTTCCCTTAGAGCGGGTGGAACGTCTGGAAGGGTTCTCCTTTGTTGAATTGGGGTTTGAATAAAGGGAATTTTGTAACCCTCGGATATAACTGACTGTACCCATTTGTCTTGAGAAAGGGAAAGCCAGGCTATTGGGTACAGCGATAATTTCCCCCCGACTGCCTCCGAAGGCGGACAATCGGGCAACATCTCAGGGATGCTGGAAGGGTTTGTCAGAAAGAGGCTCTCTGCTACCCTGATTCTGCGGACCACCTCTGCCCCTAGGGCGGCGTCTATTATTGTTACCCCCTCTGCCTCTGGGGGTAAACTGACTTCAGGCATGACTCATTGAGATTTGCGGAACCACATTTTCCCTCCCTTCTGTCCTTTGGGGTAAGGTCTAGAAGGGGTGGAGAAATGGACTCCTACGGCAGAAAGAGTCTTGCCATCTTGTTCGCATCTAGTCAAAGTGTCTTTCACTTGAGGATCGAACAAGGTCGAGCCATCAAAGGGGGAGTTTGTGAAAGACGCCTTGAAGGGGTCTGCAAAATTACAAAGCCGCATCCAGGACTGACACCTTAAAGCCACTCCTGTGCCTGCAGCCCTACTCGCTCCGTCGGCTGCATAAGAAATGAGCCGCATGGAGGAGTTAGCAATGGAGTTAAGGATTCCTAGCTGTGAGCTAATCTTATCCTGAGACCCAGCAGCTGACGGATCCTGTAAAACTTCTCCCAACTCTTTAAGAACATCTCTTTGAAGGCGGGTGAAGTGGCATAAGTAGTTCAGCGATCTCATGGCAAAAGTCGCTGAAGAAAAAATCTGCTTACCGTACCTGTCCATAGTCCTAGAATCCTTATTAGGAGGATGGACAGGTACTGAAGGATCAGCTAATTCCTTCTTGGTGGCAGCAGCCACCACCATGGCATCAAATGGGACACCCTTTGTTAAATATTGTCTATCTTGTGGGGCAGTAATAAATTTTGAAGGTCTCCTAGGGATAGGTTCCACCAAATCTGGAGCCATCCACGCCTTCCGAGCCACTACCTCCATGAGAGGGTCGAAAGGCGGAGACACCCAGGAGGTGGAGGGTCGAGATCCGAACGCCTCCAGGTATACTGACTCGTCCTCGGAGGGATTAAGGGAGAGCCAGTTCCCCCTCTGTTTAAGGATTTCAAGGATGTCTGAAAATGAGACATCCTCAGAGGAGGACCTTGGGGATCCCTCCGACTCATCCAAGTCAGTATCTGATGTAGTAGACTCAGGGGAGTCTAAATGTTTCCTCTTACATGTCCTCTTATGCGGGGGTTCTCCTGACGGATCAGGAGAAGCCTCGGAAGAGGAAGATATTCCCAATGGGGAAACCTGAGGCGTTGGATCTCTGGGTCCGGGAGCAAGAGAGTGGGAAGAGATGTCAGCAGGCATTGTAGTGGGAGGAGCTGATGGAACTGTCCGTTGACTAAGCCCAGGGGCTAGTACACTCCTCATTACCTCGAAGGCTCCCCCGTCAGAGAGACCAGAAAGTTCCCGCTCCGAAGAGATAGGAACCCCAGGCCTCACTGAGAGGGAAGGCTCCGAGGCAGATGTCGGGGCCTAGCTCACCAACGCCGAAGCTCCGAGAGGGAGAACGGAGTCGGACAAGGGTCCGATGCCACTCGCCCCCCCGGGGCCGACGAGAGAGACTAGACGCCCGGATCCCACCAATGAAGGTCTCAAGGAGGAAATCGGAGCCGAGGACGACAGAGCCGAAAGGGGTGGTATCGGCTCCGAAGTCACAACGGTACCGGTTCCGAGGAGCTCCGGCTCCAAGCTCTGTAAGAGAGTCGAAGGAGGAATGTTCGGTGGATGTGAGATAGCTACCGTCTGTTGAGATGGGCTATGGAGTATTTGGGCCAATGCCTGAGACTTTAATAGTCTACTCACCACTCTCTCAAGGTCGTGATCAGATAGCCTGGATGACCGAGAAGATCGGCTCCGATGGCTCCGCTCCGAGAGCAAGGGTGATCTCGGAGCCGAATGTATAGATTCCACTGAAGGGGATCGAGATCTCTTTTTTGAGATCAATGGAGCCATCGGAGCCGAAGATACGCCGGCTCCAGCCGGAGCCGACACTGAGTGTCTGGATTTGACAGTATCTGCGCTGGATGGAGCCGATATTGAGACTGGTATGGAAGGATCGGCTCTGGCCGGAGCCGATCTCGATCCTGGTGAGGAAGAACCTGAAGCCGACAGCTTGGAAGCTCTCGGGCTTTAATAAGCCCCTTAATATGAGCTTATTTTTTCGTTCCTGCAGGACTCTTGGGCTGAAAGCATGACAGATAGCACAAAAGTCCTGCAGGTGCGAAGGTCCCAGGCAATAAACACAAGAAGTGCGACCGTCTGTCAGAGACATCTTCTGACAGCACGAGTCACACTTCTTGAAGCCTGAGACCTTAGTGTCCTTCGACATAACTGTGTCGATGAAACACCAGTAACACACACACACACAAAAACACTTAATCCAACAAATTAAATTAAACAGGGATAACACACAGTCACACACAAACAATCCCTGACAGGAAAAAATTTAGGGAGGGGAAGGCCTAAGGCCTAACTAGGGACAAGGGAATATTTACTCAAAAAGAAGGGAACACTGACGGGAATAGGGCTAAAGTAAGTCGATAATTAACAAATCACAATATATATATATGAATTTAAAGGGGGGTAGACGAAAAGTCTCTAAAATGTTCACTTACCTAGAGCTGGTAAAAGAAGGCACCTCGTTAGCGAAGCGACAAACGAGATCTGAGTAATCTCCGCCTTGCATCATGGGATATAGGGTTGCCTCGAGCTGGTAAAATTAGCTCTCGAGCTTAGCAAGTGCCGAGTCGGAGCCGAGGATCGGCTCCGAACCCATCCAGCAAGAATAAAGGCGAGATTGACAACTTAACATACAGGTGTTACAAGGTAACTTTGGCATGCATGATAGGTAAAAATAGAACAAATGAGATGAATTCCCTCCCACCCTTGGGATGAAAATGTATTTTTTTTTTTAAACCAAACACTGCAAGAAGAAAAATGTATTCAGAAGAATGTAAGGGATTCCCAAATCAAAGTTATGAGTAAGGCACAGGAGAACAGACTAGTTATAAACAGAATAGGGCGAATTAGTTGAGGGGCAGTAGATCATAAATGAGACAGAGAGATGTCCATACAGTGTTTCCTGGGTACAATACGTCCAACTAGAACGTAGGGGTCTTTAAGTGGCTATAAAGTGAGTAGTAAATGGTGCTTTAGCCTAGGATACCAAGGGGAGAAAAAATCTTAAGTCAGGGTTAGTATAGGGTCATAGCCAGTGGGTTGTGAGGTATAATTTGAGTTTCTTTTTAAATAGTGTAGTTGAAGAAAGAGATGTGAGTTCACTGGGAAGTAGGTTTCAGGTTTTATCCACAGTGTTAGAGAAAAGGGAATCTCCTGCTTTATTGCTGGGTTTTTGTCTAGATACCAGTAGTTTATTTGCTGATCGGAGGTTTGTAAGATTTTTATATAGGGTGATTAGACTTGTGAGAACTGGTGTGTTACCTGGTGTGTTATCTGGTTGATAAAGGATTTTATGGGTAATAATCAGTTGGTGAAATAGAACAGTAAGAAGAAATTGCCCATTGCCATACTCTTTGAGCCTCTCGACAGAGGGGTAGGATCTGGTTCTCCCTTGTTTGTTGATGTACCATATTGTCCATTTGTATTGCAATAGTACCTATTGCAAGAGAGCTCTGGAATGCTTGCAACGCCAGAAGCACTGCCCTCATCTCTAGGACACTGATGTGCAAGTGGTACTCATGTTCCTGCCAAATCCCTTGAACAGTCTGTCCCAGATAATGCCCCCCCCACCCTATCTAGGAAGCGTCCGTGGTCACTGTAGCTACGGGTTGGGAGAAAACAAATGGTCTGCCTATCGTTACCTGAGTGGACTGAAGCCACCATTGTAGGTCCCTGTTGCAGGTGTTTGTAATGAGAATCGTGTGTGACATGGGCAACCCCTGTATGGACCACTGAGCAAAAAGTAGCAACTGTAATATTCTCATGTGTAGACGTGCCAGTGAAACTCGTGTTATTGCAGCTGCCACTGAACCCAGAACCTTGAGGAAAAATTTTGCTTGCACTTTTTTCTTCATGAGCAACATCGACACTTGACGGTGTACCATTTGAACTCTTTTGTGAGGCAGTTTTGCCACCATATCTTGTGTGTTTAAGTCTGCCTCTATAAAGGTAATATGCTGTGATTGCAACAAGACAGATTTTTCTAAATTTATAGTAATGCCCAGCTCTTAACAGAGATAAATGGTGGTGTCTCTTGCCCTGGTTAGTAGATGCTCAGTGGCGGCGGTCAGGAGCCAGTCTAAGTATGGAAACATCAGGAATCCTTGATGCCTCAGGTGAGCCATAACTACTGCCATGCATTTGGTAAGCACTCTGGGGGCTATAGTGAGACCAAAGGGCAAAGCTCTGAATTGGTAATGACTGTCTCACAGCCAGAAGCATAAATATCTTCTGGATCACCTGTCCATCTTGATATGGTAGTATGCATCCTGAAGATCTATGGAGCAGATCCAATTGTCTTGTCCCAGAAAAGGGAGTATACACTGCAGTGTTACTATCTAGAATTTTGTTTTCTTTACCAACTTGTTCAGTCTGCTGAGATCCAAAATTGGTCTCCAGTCCCCTGTCTTTTTTGGAACTAAAAAGAACCTTGAGTAAATTCCGGACCCTATCTGGTCTGTGGGGACTTCTTGGAGGACTCTTTTTTTTCTAGCAACCTGCAAATTTCTAGGGTTGCTTGATTCCATTGATTGGGTGGTATGTCTGGGATAGATTTTGATGGAAGGGGTGGGTGGAAGAAAGGAATGTTGTTATCCCCTGGATATGATAGACTGTACCCATTTGTACTGAGTCAAGTCTAGCCAGCCTTTTGGGTACAGTAATAATCTTCTCCAGACTTCCTCCAGAGGTGGACAGATGGCCTCCTTTCAGGAGTGCTGGAAGGGTCAACCCGAGAATGTATTTCTGTCACCCTGGTTCTGTGGACCCCCTATGCCGCGAGGATGACATCTTCCATTGTTATTTCCACCTCTGCCCTTAGGGGAAAATTCACCATGAGCGTCCGGCAAGGGTATCTTGGATTTCTGGAACCACATTTTCCCGCCCTTTTGACCTTTGGGGTAAGGCCTAGTAGGGGCAGAGAAATGTACTCCCATGGCAGACAGAGTCTTGCCATCCTGCTCACTCCTGTTGACAGTTTCTTTCACTTTTGGCCCAAACAAGGACAAGTTGTCAAACGGGGCATCAATAAAGGAAGACAAAGGGTTCAGCAAACTCACAAAGACGCATCCAGAAATGTCTCCTCAGAGCTATTCCTGTGCCTGCTGCCCTGCTCGCTCCATTGGCCGCATAAGAAATGAGGCGCATGGAGGAGTTAGTAATAGAGGTTAAGGTCGCAAGCTGAGAGTTTACCTTGTCAGCTACTCCCGGAGCTGTAGCACCTTGTAGGGTATCTCCTAGTTCCTTGAGGAGATCCCTCTGAAGATGAGTAAAATGGGATAATTAATTCAGCGACCGAAGGGTAAAGGCCACTGACAAGAACATACACTTTCCGTATCTGCCCATCATTCAAGACTCCTTATTCGATGGATGGACAGATGCAGAAGTTTCAGCTAATTCCACCATAGCATCTACTGGGACACCTCTGGTTAAAAACTGTCTGTCTTTTGGGGCTGTAATAAATTTGTTGGGCCTTCTCGGAACAGGCTCCATCGACTCTGGAGAACCCCATGCCTTTCAACTGACTACACCCAGGATCTGGTCGAAAGGTGGAGACACCCAAGAGGTGGAGGGTTGAGAACCAAATACCTCCAGGTATACAGACTCATCTTCAGAAGGGGAGAGGATTTTCCAGCTACATCTTTGTTTCAGGATCTGTAAGATGTCTGAAAAAAGAGACATCCTCAGAGGATGACCTTGGGGACCCTTCTGAATCCTCTAAGTCGGTATCCGATGTGACAGACTAAGGGAAGTCTATGCGTTTCCTCTTACATGTTCTCTTCTGAGGGACCTCGGAGGGGGGGTGTTCCGGGAAGGTTTCGGAAGAGAGGGTTTCTCCTATTGGGACATCCTGGGGCATTAGTTCTCTACGCTGGGGTTGGAGGGGTGGTGTAGAGATTGACACTGGACCTTTGGCGGGAAGAGTAGCTGAAGCCAAGGGTGGAGCAGTCTCAGGGGAAAGCACACTCATCACCTCGAAGGCGCCACAATCCTGGGCCAAGAAAGACTCCTGCTCCGAGGAACTGGGAGATCTCCCCCACGCTAAGGAGGATGGGACTGAGGCCAACGGGGGCGCCGAAGCCCTGAGTGGGAGAGTTGGATACTGTAACTGTCTTAGTTGCTGTTCTGCGTGTTATCTGTTCAGTCACTCTTATTCTGCACTTATTACTGCTTGTTCGCCTTCTAATTTACTGCCTTCTGCACTTTTTTTAATCATTTGTTAGTTTAATTGCATTTATTTAAACTGTATTTGCCGTAATATTGCTACACACTCAAGTGTGATAGTCTGCACTGCAATTTGAATTGTATTTACTGCTGTTTTAGCTGTTTTTCTGTAAAAAAAAAATTCTAAGCTTGTTTCCTGCCTTTCCTGTAACTAGTCTAGTCCAGATACAGACTTGCTGTATCCAGGACTGTTGGTAAGCTCCTAAGCCCCCCAAGCCTTTCTGTGTTGGAGGGAAGCCTTCTAGCTTATCAGTGGGAGTGGTAAACACTAGGTAGCCTATCTACCCAGGGAAGAGTGGGTTTTGGCCCAGAAATTGTACTTCATTGAATGTTTGGACAGTTTTCTCATCTCTTTTTACTTTCTGGTTTAAAAGCCCACGTTTGCGTTAGGTCCCTGCATTTCATGTAACTAGTGTGGTCCAGGTACATATTTGCTGTATCCAGGACTGTTGGTAAGCTTCTGAGCCCTCACGCCCTTCTGTGTTGGAGAGAAGCCTTCTAGTTTATCAGTGGGAGTGGTAAACACTAGGTAACCTATCTACCACAGGAGGAGTGGTTTCTGGCCCAGAAATTATAGTTTATTGGCCGTTTGGGAAGCTTTTCCATCTCTTTCAACCTTCTGATTTAAAAGCCTGTGTTTGTGCTTGTTTCCTGCCTTTCCCATTACTAGTCTAGTCCAGGTACAGATTTGCTGCATCCAGGACTCTTTGTAAGCTTCTGAGCCCCCAAGCCTTTCCGTGTTGGAGGGAAGCCTTCTAGCTCATCAGTGGGAGTGGTAAGCATTAGGTAGCCTATCTACCACAAGAGGAGTGGTCCCTGGCCCAGAAATTGTAGCTAATGGCTATTTGAGCAGTTTTTTCCATCTCTTTCAACTTTCTGGTTTGAAAGCCGCACTTGCGCCTGTTTCCCACCTTTCTATAACAAACCTAGTCCCGTTACAGAGTTGCTGTATCCAGGATTGTTAGTAAGCTTCTGAGTCCCCCAAGCCTTTCTGTGTTGGAGGGAAGCCTTCTAGCTTATAAGTGGGAATGGTAAGCATTAGGTAGCCTATCTACCACAAGAGGAGTGGTTCCTGGCCCAGAAATTCTAGCTATTGGCCATTTGGGCAGTTTTTTTACATCTCTTTCAACTTTTTGGTTTAAAAGCCACACTTGTGCTCATTTCCCACCTTTCCTGTAACTAGCCTAGTCCAGATACAGAGTTGCTGTATCCAGGACTGTTGGTAAGCTTCTGAGCCCCGCAAGCCTTTCTGTGTTGGAGGAAAGCCTTCTAGCTTAGCAGTGGGAGTGGTACGCACTAGGTAGCCAGTTTACCACAAGAGGAGTGGTTCTTGGCCCAGAAATTGTAGTTTATTGACCATTTGAACAGTTTGTCCATCTCTTTCAACTTTCTGGTTTAAAAGACCACATCTGCACTTGTTTCCCATCTTTCCTGTAACTAACCTACTGGGAAGCACTAGAAAGCATTAAACTGATACAAACCTTCTGCATCTTGCACGAACTATAGAACGAACTAACCCCCCCCCCTAAACACGCTGTTCAGCCTCAGCCTCTCCACAGGCTACGTGCTTATAGAATGGTGCACAGCAACGGTTATTCCACTCTACAAAGGAGGGACCACAACTGACCCTGGTAACTATCGCCCCATAAGCCTGACTAGCCTGGTCTGCAAGGCTATGGAGCACATCATCATGAAACTCATTAACAAAGACATTGGGTTCATAGGTTCATAGGTTCATACTAGGCTATCTGCCCAAGGGCATTTATAAGCCTAGCCCATAGTTATGTGGCTTTCGCCACCCCTTTAGTTTGAATAAAAACTATGCCTATCATTTTTCTGTGCCTCTGTCAAGCAGTGACACTGAAGTAATCTCTGGGGTATATCTGCGATCTCCCATCCATTGGTCAAGATTCCTCTTGAACAAGGCCAGAGGTGCTCTGCCTCACATGTACCGGGATTTTGTTCCACAGCATAGGGAGTCTCTGGGTGATGAATCTGTCCCTCCAGCACGTTCTATTTATAACCGTGTCAAGGTTTAAGTCTCCCACCCTTGTGGTTCTGAGGGATCTAGATTTTTTGAGGTGAAGCATATTCATCAAATCTGGGTTTGACATGGCCTTATATGTCAGGCACAGGTCACCTCTGAGCAAGCGGTATGAGACTGTATAGAGCTGGAGTTCTTTCAGTCGGGCAGCATAAGACATATTTTGAGACCCTTTATCCTTTTGGTGAGGAACCTTTGGGGCCTTTCAAGCTGCAGCAGGTGTCTGGTCAGATACATTCGAGCAGGGCATTGTACTCAATCATAGGTCTAATGAGTGATGAGTACAGGGGACGATGACCTCCCTTGATCTAGATGTGAATCCCTTCATGATCAGGTGGGCGATATAGAAGGTTTTCCTAACTACTTTAGCAACATGAGTGTCAAGCGAAGGCTACTGTCAACCTGGGTCCCCAGATCCCTGATGACTTTTTCTGTGCTCAGTGGATTGCCACCTATATGGTAGCTAGGGTAACCTTGTTTTTCCCGAAGGGTATGACTATGCATTTTTGGCGTTTAACTTCAGGCCATGGCTCTGGCACCAGTTATCCATTTCTGTGAGGCCCTTCTGGAGGATATCTGTGTCAGATGTGTTTTCGACTATGGCGCCAGTTTGCAGTCATCTGCAAACTTTGTCAGCCATAACCCTCCTGTGTTTGCTTGTACTTCAGAAAAGTAGATGCCGAACAAGAGTGGACCCAGGATTGAGCCCTGTGGGACACCACTTGTGACAGGCTTTGAGTCTGACATGGCTCCAGCAACTCTGACCCTGTGGGTTCTGTCACTTAGCCAGTTTGCAACCCATCTTGTGATGTATGGGTTTACATTCAAGCTGATGAGTTTTCGATGATACCTGAGTGGGGTATTGTGTCGAAGGCCTTTGCCAGGTCGAGGTAGGCTGTATGGACTGCCTTTCCTCATCAATGGCCTTGGTGACTGTCTCGAAAAAGTCAACCAAGTTTAAGAGGCAGGATCTGCCTTTGACAAAGCCAAACTGGGTTGGATCCAAAGTCTGCAAGTTCCCTATGTCTTTATTTATGAGTTCCATTATGATCCTCTCCATGGCTTTGCAGATAAGGCTTGTCAAGCTAATGGGGCGGTAATTTCCAGGGTCTGTGGAGGCACCGCCCTTATGAAGTGGGACCACAGTCGCCGTGCGCCACTCCTTGGGTACGTATCCTGAGGTGAGGCTAAGATTAAACAGCTGCCCTAACTGTGGGTTTAATTCCTCGTTGAGTTCGTGAAGCACACAGCCGGGGACACCATCCGGTCCCATGGATGCTGTGTTTTTTGCCTTAGTGAGGGCAGTTCTCACCTGGGCGTTGGAGATGTTTGGGGGGCTACAATCCTCTGGAATAGATATCTCTCCTTTTGCGGGGGAGAAGTTTGCACTGAACCTGTCAGCCAGTATGTTGGCAATGTGTGTAGGTTCAGTAATTTTCACATCATATATTAGTAAGGACAATATCCAAGACACTGTTTTCCTCAAATGGTTCTCTGACTAATTGTTGCATGGCATTAGTACTGATGAAGTCCAGGAATCTCTGTGCTTGTGCACTAGTGCTGGTGTTGGTTTCCCAGTCTATAACTGGACAGTTTAGATCAACTAGGAAAATGGTAATGGGTTTACTATAGAGTGAAACTAGTTCCTGCTGATAGGCATTGTAGCTTTCTTTAATAACAGGCAGAGTCCTATACCTAGATAATATACAATACAGAACCTTTCTAATGGATATCTGCACATAAAGATCTAGTGCATCATGCTGCTTTACTACCCTTGATACGAGTCTCTTCTGGATGAAGACAGAGACTCCTCCACCTTTTTGCCCCTCCTACGCAGTAGCTTCTTTAAACGTGTGGAAGGTGTTATTGTCCTAAACCGCCGCAGTGCTCTCTATCATTCTAAACCATGTCTCATTCACTATACAGATGTATACGTCCTTCAAGGTGAAAAGGGAATGGAGTTTCTTTTTTAATCTCCTAGTGATCAGTAACACCTTCATATTTTCCTTTGTTTGTTTCTTTAAGTTAGTAGGTTTATCGGGTTGGCACTGCCTAAAAAAGGCACTATGGAAGTGGACAATGTCTTTGCCAGTAATTGAAACCTTAGTGAAGAAAGACACAGACCATCCATGGTGAAACTGCATGGTTTTGTCAATCATATCCTCCCACGTTGACAAATACTGGACTCCCTTCAAATGAGACCAAAATCTAAGCAAATTATTGAAGAAAAAAACACAATAAATATTTTCTAAAACACCTTTATTAAATTATCATTTATGACATATAGATTAACAGAAAAGAAAACAACCCATAAGTGTTTTGTTTCATTTACATATATTACATGTATGTTTTCTTTCATTATAATAGTTGCCATAAAGTTATTACATAAATTGTTCAATTCCTGCCTTCCCTTAAACCTCACTCCTCCTCCTAAGCACTAGACTGCAAGTATTGTTCCCACCATAAATACCAGGTTGCTAATACGTTGTGGGTTGTATTTAATTTTACTGGTAGCCTTTGTATTTGTAATGCATACTGAATGCAGTAGTTGTATATATTTACGTGCTGGAATTTGAGTAGTTCTGTAGATTTCAGATATAAAATTATCACAGCCTGATATTCCCTATATAACATTTTAGCTTGTTTATATGAAGGCATAAAGTATGCTTGCTTAGTCCCAGGGTGATGCAATGGAGCAGACCTGCTACTCGTTCATTCTGAGATAATTTTATGAAACATGGCATTAAATTGAAAGTAACACTTTTTGCCACTATAAGCATCCATTTATTTATTTAAATGTGCATAGTCTGGCAGTAAAGGATTCTGCATAAGCAGTGTGATCACAGAGATGAAGGGGGCTTTTGAATTTAGCTAGATCATTACTCAGTTTTAATAAATTAGCCTTTGCACAGTCTCTGAATACCGAGGTATATGAGGGATACAGTTGTGTAAGATCTTACCATAACAATAGATATTCAAACAAATCACTGTTGCAGTATTCCTGATTTACAGGACATATCCTGCCAAGGACATTGTGTGATCAGCCAGTCTGCAAAAGCTTGGGCACCTTCCTCTTGTGCTGTTATGTCTGACGTACTACCTATGCACAAGACTATGTGTTGGTAGTACTTAAGGGTTGTACAAGTGTGAAAAACGCTCAGAGCTTTCTTGCCCCAGAGAAAAAGACTGCAGCTAATACTAACGGGTGACAGACACAGTCATGAAAATGGAGGAGGAGGAGGCTGGAGAACTAAAGAGAATCCACTTCGGCCAAGGAATAAGGAGAGAAAAAATAAAACAAGGGGGGGATGGGTGGATATATATACTGCCATATGTACTTCAACTGCCTTTTTTCAGTGTGCTTCTTTAGATGATATTTGTGCATCGACTACCTGGTCTAACACTCACACCTTTGTGCCTCACTCTAAAGTAGACATTCAGTCCAGATTTAGAAAGTACAGTTTTGTACCTACCATAAATGTAGATGTCCGAGAGGAATGCATCTGCAGTCTTTACAAATGGGTTGTCCTGTCGTCAGGCAGCCCTTCGGTCGGCCGGATTCCAAAGTCTGGGTCTGGCTTCGGCTGGTGTCGCACTTCACCCGACGTCATTGCGGCAGTTATTCAGGTATAAAGGCATCAGCCGACGCCATTTTCCTCAGTGTTTCTTGCCCCAGATGCCAGGTGCCCTCTTGGATGGCTAAATTTGGATAAATGCCAAAGATTCCAAATAGTAGAGAGCAAACACACAAAATAAGCATGTATGTACATATATACAAACAAATACACCATAATAGATCCCCAAGCTAGCTGAAGATTGGCAAATACCCTAGGAGTACCTCAGAGGGAAGGAGGGTGGGTAATCCTGACTGCAGATGCATTCCTCTCGGACATCTACATTTATGGTAGGTACAAAACTGTACTATGTCCTTCAAGGATGCATCTGCAGTCTTTACAAATGGGTAGAATACCATAGCTAAACTAGGGAGGAGGAAATGAGAATAGATTATGGTGTAGTTAGGATCCCTTGCAAAACAGCAGTGGCAAAGCCAGCACGGGATCTAGAGTATAGAGGTAAGTTATAATGCTTGGCAAATGTATGCACGGAGGTCCAAGTAGCAGCCTCTATAATGTCCTTGGTAGCCACTCCTCGTAAGAAAGCTGTGGTAGTGGCTGTAGCCCTTGTGGAGTGAGGCCTGATGTTCTCTGGAGTTTTCTTTCCATGGTAGGAGTAACAAAATCTAATGCAATTTCCTATCCATTTGGAGATTGTTTGTTTAGAAATTGGTTTTCCTTCCTTTCCTGTTGCATATGCTACCAGAAGCTGGTCAGTTTTTCTATTGTTTTTTGTCCTGTCCAGGTAGTAGCGTAATTGTCTGTGCACATCCAAGGTATGTAAGAGCCTTTCTCCCTGTTCTGTGGGTTGGGGAAGAATGTAGGAAGGTGGATAGCCTGATTTAAAGAGACTCTGGATACCACCTTAGGCATAAATGTAGGATTTGTTCTCATGGACACTCTATCTTGATGGAAGATCAGGAAGGGTTGCACTGCCATTAATGCCTGTAGTTCAGAGACCCTTCTTGCTGAAGTTATTGCCAGCAGGAAAGCAGTCTTCCAGGATAAGTATTGTAATTCTGCTGTTGCTGCTGGTTCGAAGGAGGAAGAGTCAGTTTTTCTAGCACAAAGTTCAAGTCCCATGCTGGCAATGGAGGTTTCCTGGGAGGTTTTACATTTTTAATTCCTCTCAGAAACTGTCTGAGCAGAGGATGCGAGAAGACAGGAGGATCCAAGCTGTATTCTGCTGAAATAGCTGATGCATGTATCTTGATGGAAGAATAGGACAGGCCTGTATGGAAGAGCTCCGCCAAGTACTCCAGGATGTTGGCTATGTTCACCAGTGTCACATCTTGCCCCTTTGCAGTACTCCAGATGAAATATCTTTTCCATTTTGCTGCATAATTCTTTCTTGTTGAAGGTCTACGAGCCTCCAGGATTATGTCTTTAACCCTTTGTGATAAATTTGGGTTAATTGCTGTTATGTAATGTTCCAGGCAGTTAGCTGCAGAGTTTTTAGGTTTGGATGCAGGATGTTGTAGTTGTTCTGTGTTAGCAGTAATGGGATCAGGGGCAGTGTCCATATTTGTTCCCGGGACATGTTCCTCAGCAGTGGATACCAATGTTGTCTTGGCCAGTCTGGGGCTATCAGAATGATCCTTGGACGTTCCTCTTTGATCTTCAGAAGCACCTTGTGCATCAAAGGAAGTGGTGGGAATGCGTATGCTGTCAGGCTTTTCCAACTGAAAGATAGGGAGTCCACCTTCCAAGCAAGTGGGTGGTAAGTCCTTGTGCAGAATTTCTTCAACTGGTGATTGAATGGGGATGCAAACAAGTCTATTTGTGGTAATCCCCATTTTCTTGTGATGGTTTTGAAGATGTCCGGATGCAGCATCCATTCGTGGGCATCTGTTGTAGTTCTGCTTAATATGTCTGCTAGAATGTTTTCCTTCCCTGGTACATAAATTGCCTGTAACTGAATGTTGTAGCTCAGAGCCACATCCCATAGGTCCCGTGCCAGCCGGCATAGAGGGTATGAGTGTGTGCCTCCCTGTTTGTTGATGTACCACATGACTGTGGTGTTGTCTGTCCTTATCATCAACTGGCCTTCTTGGAGAAAAGGTCTGAATGCCTGGATTGCCAATTTTACTGCCATCATTTCTTTTAGATTTATGTGCAGATGCAGCTGGTCTTGAGTCCATAGGCCTTGAATGCACTTGCCCAGCATGTGTGCCCCCCAACCGAGGTCTGAGGCATCTGTCGTGATGGTTTGTCTTGGTTGCCTTTTGCAGAAGGGCAATCCTGTGTTTGATTGGCAGGCCTGAGCCCACCATAGGAACTCTTGCTTCAGGCATGGGATCATTGGAATTTTGATTTCTAGGCTGTGCTTGTGCTGGGACCACAAATTCTTTAGGTACCCCTGTAGCTTTCTCATATGCAGCCTGGCATGAGGGACCAGTATTATGCAGGATGCCATGAAGCCTAGAGCTTGTAGCACTTTTCTTGCAGTTAGATGGGTCTGCTTTGCTAATGCCAAGAAGTAGAGAGGAAGTTGCTCTTTCTTTTCTGTAGTTAGAAATGCCATTTGTTTTGATGTGTCCAGTTCTGCACCCAGAAAGGTTATTCTTTGGGATGGAATCAGCCTTGACTTTTTTGTATTGACTGTATATCCCAGGGCTTGCAGCAGGTAGATGACTCTTTGTAAGTCTTCTGTTAGTTTGTTTTGTTGTCCGCTTGTATCAGGCAGTCGTCCAGGTAGGGATAGATTTGAATCCCCTGAAGTCTGCAATGAGCGATTACTGATGCCAGGCATTTCGTGAACACTCTGGGTGCAGTAGATAAGCCAAAGGGCAATGCTGAGAATTGATAATGCTCTGATCCTGCAAGAAATCTGAGGTATCTTCTGCAAATTGGTCTTATGGGGACGTGCAGGTATGCCTCCTTGAGATCTAGAGTTACCAGCCAAGACTCCTTGCCCAGCATGGGAAGAAGCTGCTGTAGGGTCAGCATTTTGAATTTTGGAACAATGAGGAATGTGTTTAAAGCGGACAGGTCTAGAATAGGCCTCCATTTGTTTTCTTTTCTTGGTACCAGGAAGAGTCTGGAGTAAAATCCCTTTCCTTGCTCCATAGATGGTACCTTTTCCACAGCTCTCATTCTTAATAATTGAGATATTTGTTTTAGAGCTTCTGTCCTTTGAGTAGGTGGTAGGTTTGGCATTCCTCTCTTTCCTGGTAGAGTATGGAAATGGAACCTGTAACCTTGGTCTATAGTTTGCAAAATCCATTTTTCTCTTGTAATGCAGTGCCAGTTTCTTGAAAATAAGGTTAGCTTTCCGCCTAAGGGTGCTTCTAGTTGTTCCCTGGTAGGCGGTGCCACCGCCAAGTCACTGTGATTGAGTTGTTGTAGTGGTGGTGGCTGTATCCGTGCCTTGTTGGTTGTTACCCTGCCACTGGCGACCCCTGTAGGCACCCCTGGATTGGTGTCTGCCTCTAGAGCGCCTATTCCTGCCTCTTTGTGCCTTAGAGGAGTCCGGAAAGGACCAATTCTTGGAAGGCCAGTTCCTGCTAAACCTTGGAGGTTGAACTTGTAAGAAATCTTTCACTGTTTGCACAGATTTTGCTTTCTCTTCCATCTTTTTTAGTACCTGCTGTGCAGGGGAACCAAATAAATTGACCTTGTCCATAGGTGCATCCAAAAGCTTAGATTTGACATGGTCTGGTAATGCCTGTTCTTTCAACCATGCATGCCTCCTGATAACTGTGCCAGTCATGGCTGATCTAAAGGAAGCCTCCAGTGCATCATAGCCACATTTTAAAGAATGGTTACTAACCTGCTGTATGTTATGTACCATTTCTTGAACATACTTTTTATCTAAAGATTCTTCAGAGGACAGCTTTTTAGTTAACTGGTCAAGCATAAACTCTTGATATTGAATCATATGAAATTGGCAGTTCAAAGCTCTAGCTGACAAAGTAGCAGAGGTGTAAACTTTTTTACCCCATCTCTCTAAGGACCTGGATTCCCTTTCAGAGGGGAGGGGGTTTTTAGAAGAAGTAGCTGCTACAGCTTTAGGACCCTGGGAGATAGTCTCTGGATCTGCAAAAGGAGCCTTATATAAGTGGTGATGAGTGTCCGGGACCTTGTAGTACCTATCGGGCTTAGCAGGGGCCGGAGGTAAAGTATCAGGAGCAGTGCAAGCATCATTAAATGCATCATCAACAACAGAAAGAACTGGAGGTATAGCTAAGGGCCTATGCTGTGGCAAATGTAGAAAGGTCCTAAGCCTTTTTCTAGAGTCTGAGAAATCTTGGCCCTGCCACTGAAATTGTTCCCTCATAGCATGCAAGGTTTCCCCAAAGGAAAATTCCTCAGAAGGAGAGGCTGAAGGGATGGACTCCTCAGCATCAGAGTCTTCGTAAGGAGAATAAGAAGCCTCAGGAGGGTCTGTATGTTCTGAGTCATCAGAGGAATCATCTGTGGATACTGGCTCAGGGGGCTCTGCTCTAGGCCTCTTTTCTGGAGGAGGGAGAGAGGCCCTGTCTGGATGAGGCTGGGCTCCACGAATTAAAGAGATGAGGTCCTCAGCCAAAGAAAGCATATGGGAGCTGGTGCTGGGCCTGTGAGAGGGGGGCTTGGCAGGCACAGGTTTTGATGCTTTGGCTGCTTTAGCCCTGGCAAAGGCCTTAATAGACATAGCTGGAGGAGGCCTAGCAGCTCCACGTGCAAGGGTGGAAATATCCAGGGGAATGGTGTCTGATAAATCCTGTGAAACCGCAACAGAAGGTTGGATTTCAGAAGCCGTTTCTACCAGGTTAGAAGAGGCCTCGGTAGAAGGCATGTTATCGGCTGAAGAAAGAACCGCTTGCTCGGTTTCGGCTGAAACCGAGACACTCGTGGTTTGCTTAACCGCGGTTTCGGCCGAAACCGCGGACCGCGAGTGTCGGTCCTTTTCTTTGCGTTTTTTGGTTATTTGCATAGTCGGAGGATCCGACGGCATAATGTAGGCAAAATCGGAGCCGAAAATCTGTTCAGCAAAGTCCGAACGACGTCTAAGCGTCCGCCGGTTAAAAGAAGCACAGGCTAGACAAGCTGCTATGTCGTGGTCTGGGCCTAAACAATGTATGCAATAGGAGTGGAAATCTTTATGAGGTATTTGTTTCCCACAAGATAAACAGTTATTAACTTTCTCTGACATCGGCTGAGGCAGGAAAGAGTCCCCAACGGGGTACTTAGCTTTATAGAAGTCTTCGAAGTAGTATTCGGTAGTAGTAATCTCTGGATCTGACCGACCGGCACTTGCGAACAGCTTCTGCTTCGGGCGCCACGCGGCAAGAAAGACTGGGGAAAATGGCGTTGGCTGATGCCTTTATACCCGAATAACTGCCGCAATGACGTCGGATGAAGTGCGACACCAGCCGAAGCCAGACCCAGACTTTGGAATCCGGTCGACCGAAGGGCTGCCTGACGACAGGACAACCCATTTGTAAAGACTGCAGATGCATCCTTGAAGGACATCTTTTGTTTCCACCATTTTGCAAAATATTCCCTCCTGATGCCACCCTTTCTGTCTGGCTGTGGACTGTGTCCCACAGGTTGAGGTGAATGGAATAGACAACATCTGATGTGAAAGTTGTGTACTTGCCACAATGCTAGATCCATATTGTCTTCCTCCATCTGTCTTAACAATCCCTCCCTCCATCCATCTTTCAAAATGTCATTGGTATTTGTGATTCCTGATGGACCTGCATTTGGTGTTGAAGGGGGTCGCAAATAGATCATTGCATGTCTGTCCCCAGTGGCTAAAAAACGGAGTAGACACTGACAGGTTGAGAGACCTCTCATGAGGCAGTAGAATATTACTGCTCAAACTGTCTGCTAGAATGCTGTATTTTCCCTGGATGTGTGTTGGTATCAAAAATTGCTGGAAATACATTGCCCACTGGCACACCAGTAAAACCTCTCGACACAGGGGGGGTAAGATAAAGCTCCGACTTGCTTACTTACCAAACCACTGATATTCAGTCTAGATAGAGATTATGGATCTACTTAGTTTAAATGAAAGTACGTTTAAATGAATTTTACTTACCTGATCTGAATCCACAGAAGCTCCATTACAATGAACAAACGGACTGCTGAATTCCTTTCCCTGTGAAAGGAAACACTTGGCCACTATAGTGAACTGTGCCCTCTCTTCTGTGTAGTGTGATGTCAGAGTTGATATATTTAAGTAAGGGGTTGTGTGTGTGCGTGGGGGGGGGTGAACCCTCCCCCCACACTTTGGTGGGGTTACTTTTCCTCCGTTCTGGTTGGTTACCCTGGCGGCCAAGTGGTTCCTTTCACAGGGAAAGGAATTCGGCAGTACGTTCATTCATTGTAATGAACCATCAGTGGACTTAGCTCGGGTAAGTAAAATTCGTTTAAATATAACTTCATTTAAATTAAGTAGATCCGAGATCACACCTTTGGGAAGACAGTTCTGAAAAGCCTGCCATGCTAGGACTGCTCTCATCGCCAAAATACTGATGTGTAGATTGACTTCTGACAGGACCAGGTATCTTTGGCCATCTTCCCTTCAATGTGCCCAACTTCCATCTCAGGAGGGAAGTGTTCATGGCTACTGATGCCATAGACTGGAGAAAAACAAATGGATGTCCTGCAGAGACATGATCTGACATCAGCCACCAGGAGATGCAGCAACAAATGTAAGTGAGACAGACAGGAAAGTCAGTCAGGTAAGTTGACATGGACCATTGGACTGAGAGTGTCCCCTGGAGAACCCTTGTGAAGAATCTGGCTAGAGGAACAACAGAGACTGCAGCTGCTATCAGATCAAGAAGATGAAGAACCAAGGAAGTGGGTGGCCACTGAAGCAGCAGAATTTGTTTGGCTTAAAGTTGGAGGAAGCTTGGCAGTCTGAGTGGTAATGTCCAGATGACATCTGATAAACTCTAGAACTTGAACAGGTTGAATATTGGATTTTTCAGAACTGACTGTAATACCAAAGAACAGGCACAAATGGAGCAAGCGGCCTCTCTTCTTGACCAGGGATGCTCTTGAAGTTGGCGTAAGAAGCCAGTCATCCTGTAAGGAACACCCAAAATCCTTGCAGCCTAAGCCAGGCTGCTATCACCTCCATGCATTTAGTGAACACCATGGGAGATGGCATCAATTTTAAGCATTGCCCTGCTTAAAACTGATGCTGACAGCCTCCCACCTTGAACAGCAGGAATCTCCTGCACTTCCTTGCTATCTTTAGGTGTCAGCAAGCATCTTTCAGGTCCACTGAGCACAAACAATTACCCTTCTTTGATACAAGGGACTACACAGTCACCATCCAGAACTTGGTCTGTTTGATGAAGACATTTAATTTGCTTAGGTCCAAAGATAGCCTGACGTCTTTAGTTTTCTTTGGCACCAAAAATACTGAATAGACCCCGGATCCTTTCTGGTCTTAAGTGACCTCTTGGATGACTCATTTTATAAGTAACTATCAAATTTCTGCTGCTGCTTTCCTTTGCTGGTGGGGTGGTACATCTGGAAGGGAATCTTTGTCTACACTTGAGCTAAACTGGAACTGTAGTGCCTTACCTAAATATGACTATAGTTCTTCTACAATGTAACTGAATTGTGGCTTGTAAAACTACTGGAACTGAAATATGAAAACAAAACAGAAGAAAAATAAAAATATTTGAAAAAAAAGAAAGTTTAGTCTCTGGAAATGACTTTCAACACCCAAGCATCTGAAGCGATGGGCTCCCAAGCTTATGGGTGGAGAAGCTAAGTACCCCCACCCCCAACTGCCTCCAGAGTGCAGCAGTCAGGTAAGGTTTAAGGAGAGCTGGACGAGGTTGCTAGAGAAGGACTTCCTGAAGCCCAAATTCTATGGACAACCCCTACCTCTACGTCAGTGTCCATTGGAGTTCCCATCTACAATGTAGGGCACCTTTACCTGGAGTGTCCTGAGAAAACTGTTGCAACTTGCAGAAGAACAGACTCTTTCCTCCCCTCTGATTTCTTGAGGAGGTCCTCTGTGGGTTGGAAAAGTGAACTCCCACAGCAGACTCTGTCTTACCATCCTGTTCACTCCTGCTAGGTGTGTTCTTAACACTTGGTACAAATAAACTGGACCCATCAAAGGGAGCATTAAGGAAGGATACCTTGATGCGTTCCACAAAACTGCATAAGTGCATCCAGGCATGATTGCAAACAACAATCTCAGTGCCTGCTGCATGTGCCCTACTATCCATTGTATTTGAGATGAGATGCATGGAGATGTTCAATGTACATAACATGGTGGCCAACTGAGTCTACAAGCCCCTACAAGACTTGCTTGAAGGTTGTGAAACCACCAGCTTGGTAACTTCAGTGATCAAGTCTCTCTAAAATCTAGTCAAATGTGCCATGTAGTTCAGTGCATGGAGGGCAAAGCTGGTTGAAATACAAGTACACTTCTCAAAATGGTCCAATGCCCATGCCACTAGGAGGGAAGGTGAACCAAACCATTCTCTTCAGAGATTTCTTTCTTTGTAGGAGCACATATGTCAATAGCCTCAACTGCAGGACCCTTGCTCCAAAATGACATATCCAGTTTGCATGGTATTGGCTTGACCACATCTGCTTCTCTCCATGCCCTCCTGCACACAAGGTAAGTGAGTGTGTCTGGAGGGGGTACCAACAAATACACAGATGGGCCCGCATGTAAGGCTGTGTGGAAAACTGACTCCTGCGGAATGAACTTTGGCAGTCCAATCTCCTCTTTGTGTGATCAATTCAAGGAGATTGCCAAATGAGGCGTTATCATGGGGGGATTTAGGAGATCTCCCCTCCCCCTCCACTGAGGTCAGAATCTTCAGTCAGGGATTCCTTAGGGGAATCAAAGTGCTTCTTCCTAAACTGTCTCTTCTTGTGTACCTCCTTGCTGGAAAAAGCTGGTGGATGACCATAGAAGCATCAGGGGAGCCCTGGGCCTGAGGCTATTCAAAATCTTTTGGTGTGGGCTATTCATGGACAGGTTCATGTGAAACCAAAGGGCAGAAAGACAGGAAGATCAGGACAAATCATACACCGGATGTGAAGATCCTGTCTCTGAATAAGAAAGAATCTTCTCTACAAAGATGAACGCTGAAGCCAAGGCCAGCTCGCATGGTAAGTACCATCCTCAATCTGCAGACCTAGGAGAAATCTCAAAACTCCTGCCACCAACCAAGTTGGTTCCAGCTTTGAGTCCAAAGCAAAGCTATACAGGGTTGATGTACCCAGGAACAACTCAGACAACCTCAGAGTCTAGCCTGACTCCAGTCTCCAGCCCTGCCCCAATGGTAATCTGGATGCACTAGGTTCCAACAGCACCAGAGTTGAATACAGCAAGGCTGTGGCAATGTATAGGCTAGCCACGCTCTTAGTACTGAAGGGATGACAAGGATGGGCATCGGAGCCAGGATCACCAGTGCCACAGGGTGAACTGAGTAACTACCAACAGAGCAGAAGGGTCAGCTCCTTCTGCTCTCTGAGACAAGGGTGAGAGAATGATCCCAAAGTCCATCTAGACCTTCAAAAATGTCTGCATTATCTTGTCCAGATCAGTTTCCTCAATACTCCAGGTGGTCCTTGCAGACAAAGAAACCATAGAAGATGGCAAGGGCTGCTCAACATCCTGGGTCCTGAAAGGGGAAAGCTCTTGTGAGAAATCTGGATCCTGCATAATGGCAAGAAAGGGGGAGTGGATCTGACCAGAATCCAGGGCCTCCAACAAGACGGACATGGGCAAGAAACACCCAATTTTGGCAACTTGTGCAGTTCTGATGCTGGAGCTGGCAAAATGATGATCAGTACCAAGGGGTGTAAAGACTCTGGATCCAAAGCAAAAGTTCAAGAAGGTTAGGACCTTGGAGCGTTTGGCTCATCCTCAACAGAAGGCTCAAAATGTTTTGTAACCTCTCCTTTTCTCCAGACTTTTCCTTTTCTTTCTCTCTCTCTCTCTCTCTCTCTTTCCTCTCTCATTTTCTTAAACCTTGTATTTCTTTTTTTTCCCACATACTTCTCAGAAGAAGAGAGAGATGCAGAAACATGAGAAGAGGAAGCAGAAGAGGTGGAAAGCATGCCCATCACATTACAAGCTTTACTGTGTAGTCAGCCTAGGCTCTGGCCTCAAACGAAGTACAGGCCTGGCAATCTGAGCCCATGTGTGCGACCCCTAAACAGTAAACACAGTGGTCTTGAGACTCTTGAGGGTGCAGTTTTTGCCTCAAACATTTTTGGAAGCCCAAAGTCTTATCCATAGCAAAAACGTAAGCACAACACACAACAAAGATAGTATCATACAAAAATATCTAGGGATTCCATAACTTTCTGACATTAAAGAAACACTAACAATATCGAAAAAAAACATGCTTAAAGGACCACTATGGGTAAATGAAAAAACATATATTTTTTATCTAGTCATGATTTTCTGCACCTCCCAAAGCTGCATTAATCCAAAAAAGTATTCATTCTTAAAAGTATTTATTTTTTCTCCTGTCTGTCCTCATGGGGGCAGACATCCCGATGAGAGTATTTTCCCTTGATAGGTTAAATCTGTCCCAAAATGCAGTCTGACAGCCCTGAGTGTGAGAACAATTTGCCCTACCTTTTGCTGTCAGATCAGGCTTCCATTCACTTTGAATGGAAACCTGAAAAATATTGCCAAGTTTAACCGTCAGTAGATCAAGTGTCATTGACTGTCCTGCGCTGAGTTTTACAAATGTTGTTCCTACTGATGTACTACACATTTTCTGAAAGAAGCTTGGAAAAGTGTTAATACAGAGATAAAAAAGACTTTTTACAAAGAGCAGTTTTGTTACTGTCAGTTCCTGATTAAGTTACTCCTCTCATCTCCCCTCCTTCTATGAGCCAGAGTCTCACATTTCCAGCTAGGCTAGGTTCAGCTAATTAGCAACCCTGCATGACAACAGACATCAAACAAATGTCAGCCTGGTGTGCCACTAAAACTGTTCCCTAATTACTCTTTGCTCCTTACTGATTACTTACACTATTCCAGGCAAACTGGGAGAGAAAAAAACACTAATCTCAGTTTCAACTTAACAGATCAATTTTTTCAAATGGACACAGTGAAATATCTGCTTTGGAATGTGTAGTGCTTACTGGCTGGCCACATAATTATTTTTGCATACTTACCTTTATACAGCATAACATGAACCATGATGCCAAACATTACCAGTCAGCCACTACTTCTTGTTAAAATAGCTTCATGCAGCCTTTTTTTAGTTGTATTCTTTCAAGCATATTTCTTATCCTTTCAGCAACAAACTTGACTCATTGACAAAGCTTCAAAGTTATAAAGCTTTTCTAAGTAGTAGTACTACTACTTTGGTTCAGATCAGTGCATGAGCTGGCATTTTTAAGAATGTTCATTGTTTGTTCAAGACAATCCAAAACCTTATTCAAGAATCAATTTTGATTCGACCATGTCTGAGCAAAAGTGTAAGGCCAAATAAGGTACACTTGTGAGGTATGCTGGTTTTACACAAAACTCATGTCCCCATTACACCACCCTCAATCCATTCAGGCATTTACGGAGTTAATGAAACTCATATCTTGCAACAGTGCCAGCAGCTGTACCAACCTCTTTACAAACAATGCTGTAAGGCCCTGGTCAACTAATATCCGAGATAGATGCTAGTGATGGACTCCTCACAGCTGGTCAGCAAGGCAAGGTCCATCAGGCTTTGCTCCACTGTTCTCAGTTACACCTTACAGATCATACTTCCACAGGGCTGACTGAGCTACTGACAATGTGAACTCATACCCCCCCCCCCACTAACTGTATCCAGCCCACTGCCCTTGAGATGGCTCTCCCCAAAGCAGGCCGGTGTCAGTCCATCTGTGCTCCACACTCCTTTACACCACAGACATCATACAGGTATGCTTGCAGAACACACAAGCACACATTTGTACGCCAGACCAGCTATAATCCATGTTTCACTGTAATACCATGCATGCTTACACACATACACATGTACTCTGACACCTACACTCATGCACACAAGCACATCAGGGATTTGCCCTTTTCTCCACTGTAGTGCAATCTCAGAGTTGGTATATTTAGGTAGGATGGGTGTGGGGGGCACAGCCTTCCACATCGGGGGTGTGGGGGAGAAGCCCCCCACTATGTAGGGTTTGAAGGTTTGGTTTGTTTGTGTACGGGCAAGTGATTTTTTTTTCCCCTGGGAAAAAATTTGCTGAAGCCACCATTCAGCATTTGAAAAGGTCGATATTTATGTGTCGTTTAAGACGTGTTTGGCGAACTCGTCTTTCGATATCGTAATATAGACCTGGCTACTGTTGACCAAGGTAGTTCAGGAACTTGACTTAGCTGAAGTGGCTCTTTTTGCAGATGCGGTTTAGTACTATTGCATACTGAACAAGAAGAAAGTACTTTGTCAATGTCCTTTGCTAGAGAAGGCCAAAATACTAGTCCTCTCACTCTTCTTTTGGTAGATTCGGAACCTGGGGGACCACAATGCAAAATCTGGATATATTAACGTTGTAAGGAAGCAGGGACAACAATTTTAGGACATTTGAAAATAATGTCATCTTCCATCAACATCTCATCTCTGTTAGGAAAATAAGGTTGCATTTCAGGGGGTACACTGGATTGCTCCTATATGGATGTAGTGGTTGAACATTTGCAAAACAGGATCAGTCTTTGTACAATCTCTCAGCTCAAGTCTCATGGTTGAAAAAATTACATGGTTCCATGACATCAAAGTCAAAATTCTGTCAAAATTCTCTGCAGTCAAGCTGTTCCACTGTATTTCTGGGGTGATCTGGATAAGTTATCAGCCAGATAAAGAAGTTTATCTTTTGTACAGACCATTCTGAAGTTGTACTTTTGTAATTTAAGCATCATTCTTTGCAATCTTGCTGGAGTGAAATGCATAGGCTTCTTTAAAATAGTGACTTGAGGTTGATGACCATTTTCAATTTGGATATCTCGACCATAAATATAATCATAAAACTTCGAACATGCAAACACAATTGTTAAAAGTTGTTTCCCAGTTTGAACATATTACATCTCAATCTGGGTAAGAGTTCTAGATGCATAGGCTACTGGTCTGCTCTCTTGAAGAATAACTGTGCCAAGATCAAATTTGGAAGCATCACAGGAAACAGAGACTGATTTATTGACATAATAATATCTTAATGTAGGCGGAGTGGCAATTTTCTGCTTAAGAACTTCAAATGCTCTCTGGCGCTGTTCTAGCCAAGACCATGCAACATCTTTGTGCATCAGCTCTCTTAAAGGTATGGTCAACTCACTGAAATCTGGTATGAACGTGTCCAAATAGTTGACCATACCAAGAAAATGTTGTATAGCTTGAACATTATCCAGTGCTGGCATCTCAAGAATGACTGCTTGCTTGGATGGGTCTGGTCGTAAACCAGTGCTAGTAAATAAATGACCTACATATGTAACTTCTGGTAGTCTGAATTTGCACTTCAGAGGATTGAGCTTTAATTTCACTTCATGTGCTCTGTCTAGAACTTGCCTGAGGTTTCTGTCAAGCTCTGCCTCACCACTGCCTCTGACCAATAAATCATCTATTATTATGGCACAAAAAATTTGTTCCATTGCACGCTGAAAGACTTCACTTGCAGCATGCATTCCAAATGGCTTCCTGAGGAATCTATACCTTCCAAATGGGGGTACTGAATGTAGTCAGTAATGAAGATTTCCGATCAAATATCACTTGCCAAAATGAACTCTCTGCATCCAAGACAGAAAAAACAGTGGCATTTGGTATTAGGGCTGTGTCTTCCTCGATTGTTCACATAGGATGATGAGGTTTCTTTAATGCTTTGTTCAAATCTCTTGGATTTATGCATATTCTGATTTTGTCTGAGCCTTTTTGTGAGCTGCTACCATAGACGACACCCATTCAGTTGGCTCTGTAACTGGACAAATGAAACCTTGTTACACCATTTTATCCAACTGAGCTTTAACTTTGCTCTGCATAACTACTGGAACCCTTCTTGCTGGTCTGACCACTGGACTGACCTCTGGGTCTGACTTCGTAGAATACACAACTAGAAGCTTACCTAGCTTGTCACTGAAAACACCAGCATACTCTGAAAAAATAACATCAGTGAAGTTGGAACTAAGATGTGCTTACATGATTAACTTCTTTGGTAATGGAAAGCAAATTCATCCTCAAACTGTCTCTGGGACCTAATAATGACTGCACAGGCATTCAGACTACATAAAATAACTTGTAACCGTTCCCAGTCAAATAACATGAAAGCAGTACTGAGCCTTTGATTTGAATTTCTTCACCTCTGTAAACAACAAGTTTCGCACAACTAGCCACATTAACTTGCTCACCAGATCTCACTTTAGCAAATGTTTCTTTTGATACATTACACTTTGAACCAGTATCTATTTTGAGCTTGATGGATTTACCATGGATCAGGACAGTGCAAAACACTTTATTCTTTTCCAAGAGATCTACTGCATTAACCGGGTCTATATTAAATCACCGAACGCTTAAAAAAGCGAACGGTGATTGATCGACCCTATGTAAGCGAATGCTTACAATGTCGAAGTGTCAGAACAGCGATTTAATCTCTGTTCCAACAAAAAAATAAAAATAAAAATGCATTTTAAACATTACATTAAGTGGGGGGGGGGGTTTGCCACCCACACTCACCCTACTTAAATATACCAACTCCGAGACTACACTACAGTGCCGAAAATGGCAAAATACCGAAGCAGGCAAGCAAATTCTTTCCCAGGGAAAGAATTCGCTTAACAGCCGCTTTGATATTTTCCGTTTTCTGCCTTTTAAGTTCGACCAAGACTCATTCGAAAGAATGTGTCTTCGGTCTTCTAATATAGACTCCATTAACCCTTTCACCAATTACTAATACACCATCTATACAGAATGTAGAGTTGCAGCTTTCTATATGATCAACTTGTTTTTTTAAGTGACCTTTCTTTGTAACTGAGTGAGGTTTACTTGATTTGCAAAACATTTGAAAATTATTCCATTTTTTTACATTTGTGGCATTGCTGGCCAAATGCTAAACACTTTTCTCTTTTAGACACATGTTTGGCACCACAACTGCGACAGTAACAAGAAAGCTTGACATGGGTTTTGCTGATTCACCCTTTTACTGCACTGAGCATGCTCCTTTAACTGAACTATTCTTGGAACTTGTTGGAAAACTACGGGTTTTCCCTGCCACACCCGCAGGCGCTGGAGCTGCCATGTGCTATAGGCCTGTTTCTGCTTGCCACATGCTGCATGCTATCTACATTTGCTCTGGAGCCTGCTGAAACCATGTTCTTGTCACTTGCAAGCATACTTGTGTGCCTTTTTGTAACTTCATGGATCAGACAAATCTCAACAGCCTTACCCAGGATTACATCCCTGTCACAAAGCAAAACCTTTCCCACAGCAGCACCATTAATACCACACACAAGCCTGTTCTTTATTAGCTCATCTTTTAAATCACCAAACATGAAGGTTTTAGCTTTGTTTCTCAAGTCAGTAGTATAAAATGCAAAAGTTTTTCCTGTCTTTCGGCTTTTCCCGGTTAGGGGTCACCACAGTGGATCACTGGTCCGCTAATGATTGGCAGTGGATTTTTACAGTGTTGAGTTGCCAGCCCGACGCCCAACCTTCAAAGAAGACACACCCACTCACGTATGCACCTACCTGCATGTCTTTAAAGTTCACTCAACCACGGGGAGGACATACAGACTCCGCATCTGTTGTGTAAAACAAATGCCTCTCTAATATAACATTTGTCTGGGGATTGCATATTTCTCTGAATTTACATTTCAAGCACTCAGGGGCTTCCCTTGATTCAGCCTGAACACCAGTGACAACTTTCTATACACTGCTGGTGCATACACAAATGAAGATTTAGCAAAATGAAAGCCCTGGTGCATGCATCTTTATCAGAATAAGCTGCTTGTATGAAAACATCATACTCTTACTCAAATATTCCCCAGTTCTCTGCAATACTCTATTCAAATACAAGTGGACCTAATCTGAGAAATACCTCTGCCATATTAACACATCAGTGAAGGCTTTTGCAAATATGCACGAACACACACACATACATTATTTATACACACACATATATATATATATATATATATATATATATATATATATATATATATATATATATATATATATATACATATATATATATATATATATGTATATATGGGTCTACTTCAGAATGTCGACTGTTCAGAATGCCAACTTTCATATGGTCGACACCATAAGATCGACATTCCAAAAGACCTACATCCTGAAATAGCACCATTAAACACAGTAAAACTGTTATGCGGGGGGCAAGCCCCCCTGCACCCCCACACCCCCTGCTACTTAAATATTCTCACACCGAGATCGCACTACAGTGCAGGAAAGGGGAATCTCTCAGTCCCGCACTGCAGCGGGATCTCCGCTATAATTTGTCGGCCTTTCAAACGTTCGCTCAAATGGTGTCGGCCATATGATTTTCGAACATTTGAAAGTTCGAACAAAGGAAGGGCTCCCATATATATATATATATATATATATATATATATATATATATATATATATATATATGTGTGTATATATATATATATATATATATATATATATATATATATATATATATATATATATATGGATCCCTATCACATGGTCGATAGGCCATATGATCGACTTTCATTTGGTCGACAAGCAGTTTTATGTGGGGGGCTTCGCCCTCCACACTCCCCAATGTGGGAGGCTGTGCTCCCCACCCCCGCCCCTAACTATATATATCAACTCCAGGGTCGCACAACATTGGGGAGGGGGGCAAATCTGCCTGTCGACCAAATGAAAGTCGATTAAATGGCTTGTCGACCATCTCAGGTAGACCTATATATATATATATATATATATATATATATATATATATATATACGCCAGAAATTAATGCCAGTACTTGTAACTACGCCCAGTAGCATAATAAGCCTCAAAGTAACTGAACTCTGCAAAATACTTTGCAAAATAAGTCTCTGTGGCACAAGAACACTTGAAATTATTGTACTTCGAGAAATCATCTCTTATCAGTGTAAGAACCATTTTACATAACTGCACTGTGCAAGTAAACTGGGCAGTAGAAGTTCAGAGTAAAAAACATTTCTAATTGCACTTTGTGAATAAACAGTACACTGAAACATTTCCAAAATAAGTGTACTTTGCTAAATAACTCTTTACAGTACAAGAAACACTCTGTAATGGCAACCGTTTGCAAACAGACACACCCAGCACAATAAACCTTTTGAAATGGCTGTATTTTAACTGCGCTTTATGAAATAGTTCCACTTTACACACAACAATCTTTTCAGAATAAATGTACAGTAATAAACATACACTCTGATCAGTCCTGCCGTAGGCTGCTGGCTTCGCTCACTTGTTCGTGCTATGTCAACCCCCCCCCCCCCCGGGTTCTTCCTATTCCACTCCATCTCATACAGAGATACCACCCTTGAAAAGGACATCCATACAGGGACTCCTGAAGTGCCTTAAACAGGCAACCTTCCCCAAGACTAAACTACGTCTTGTTCATGCTGCGTCATCCCTCCGGGTTCTTACTATTCCACTCCATCTCATACAGAGATACCTCCCTTGAAAAGGATATTCATACCCAGAGACTCCTTAAGTGCCTTAAACAGACAGTCTTCCCCAAGACTAAACTACATATATGTACAGGAACCTATTGTTATTTGTGCTACTATAATTGCTTACACTACTGTAGTTTATGTATTCTCCTCGCGCTTGCTAAGCAGCCTACAGCGGTCCAACAATTCCCCTAACTTTTAACCACTGTTTTGGCCTCTTGATCTTGCCAAGCTGTACTTCTCAAGGTTCGCCACTAGGTGGCACTGCCTACCCACTCTACATACTTAAACTTATATTTGCTGAGTTTGTGCTTCACCCCAGCAGACTCCCATCTTCTCATATAATACTTACCCTGCCAGTCTGCTTTGACAAGTTTATATATTTTTTTTCTTTTTCCTTTTCTCTACAGCTTAGTCTCACCTCTGCTGTTCTGATCCAGCAGTCCCTCTGAGCTTCCTCGCTCCAGCTACATTACACTGATTGTTTTTTGTAAGCCACCTTCTCTCCGGCTCTACTTGCTCCGTTTGCTCTTTGGGCTCACTCTGCTCTCCTACCCTGCCCCCAAATTCCACCAGCCCCCACTATTCCTACTTTTATTCTGACCACTGTTCCATCCCCTTCTTCATTCCATCCAACCAATCTCTGCTTCAATTCACCCCCCCTCTTATCTACACTTATCAAATACAATCACTCCCACCCAACCCTTTAAAGTCTATATTCACATCTAATCCCCTTCCTACTACCAGACTTGACCACACTTCTTTAAATCCTATAAATCTAAACATATCATACTTACACCCTCTTAATATGCTGCCTTTACTACTCCAAACCCTCCACATCCCTTTTATCCTCTATTTCTAATCTCATTACAACATGCTACATCCTACAACACCAGCCAACTCCCCCCCTTTCTGTCCCACACCCCCATTCCCAACCACCATCCTTACCCCACACACTTCCACACTATTTCCTCCTCTTTAGTCCAGCCCAACCCAGTCCATTACTTCAACCTAAAAATTATACCTTCCTCTATAAAACATCATATACCTAAACCAATATTACACTCTCCAGAACACTTAAAAAGCAAACCAAACCTCATATTAGTATTTTACTTTACCACCCTCTGTCTAGCAGGGGATATACACCCCAACCATGGACCCAATACATCCACTGATCTCAATCCCCAGTCACAAGCTATATGACCAACCATAACAACCTCAAACTATTTACAATCAGTGCCCAGAGTCTCAAAAATAAAACAGCCCACTTTCCATGCCTGGCTAAACCACAACCTACCTGATATTGTTGCCATCTCTGAGATATGGCTAAACCCCCACATCTCTGACTCTGAAATCCTACCCCCCCCCCCCCCGGGTTTCAAGCCCTCAGATATGACTGCTTAAACAGGAAAGGTGGAGGGGTAGCCTTAATCTACTATAACCTACTCTCCATTATTCCTTTCCCAAATCTCATTCCTCAGTTCAATAATGCAGAGCTAATAATAGGATTACAAAAAATTAATAACCATAAAAGCATTTGTATCATGGCCCCTTACATCCCACCTGGAAACAATACCACAACCCTTGAAGAAATCCTCCTATGGGCCTTAATTAATGTTAAGTTTGAGACCTACATACTAGGCAATGTAAACATAGTTTGGAACAAAATTAATAACTCTAATCCCACCATATCTATCAATCTATTCAACTTTACTCAAGTAACCAACTCCATTATTGGACCAAACAAAACTAATCCCCCAGGTTCCACTCTTGATTGGATCCCAGTCACCCATTCAAATAAAATCTCAAACTCTGGCACCTTACCAGACTCCATTAGTGATCACCTGCCAGCTTTCATCCACCGAGCAACCTACTCCCCACCTCACCTACACCAATACATCAACACACATAACCTTAGTAACTTTGACCCCACATCTTTCTCTGACTCTCTCAAACAAATAAACTGGAATATTCTAAAAACTCCCCCTCTAGACAATGCTGTAGAATTATTTAACTCTACCTTATTAAATGCCCTAAACCCCCTAGCTCCACCAAAAACAAAAAGAATAAAAACCAACACCACCCCATGACTAACTAAAGATACCAAAAGACTTTACAGCAGAGACAAATCCTGGAATCTTTACCACCTCAACACGCAGCCTGAAACCCTTCTTAAATATAAACAACTCTGCAACCTTGCTAAAAAAACAAATTATCAAAGACAAAAAAATATTACTATATTAAACTTCAGTCCAACTACACCAAAACCCCCACACAATTCTAGAATTCAATTAACTCACTTCTCAACCCAGGTGCCAGAAACAATCCCTGCCCTAACACCAGCAAATCCAATACAGAAATAGCCCTCTATTCAACTCCTCCTTTACCAACTCAATAGCAGAACTAACCAAGACCTTCCCAAACAGCAGTCTTTCCTCTAAACTCAACCTCTCTACCCTGGCCTCCACCCAACCAACTATCCCTAACCTTCCTCCCATACTTGAACTTAAACCCATCTCTACCGTCTACCTAAAAAAAACTACTCTCCAAACTAAAACCATGCTCCAATGCCCCTGACAATATCACATTCTCTTTCTAAAAACTGCCACAGATGGAATCACCCTCCCCATTAGCATCCTTATCAATAGATCCATACAGGAATCCTATGTCTCCAAACTGTGGCATGCAGCCTTTATTCTACCTCTCCAGAAAGGAGGCAAAAACAATATCTCTAACTTCCGCCCCATAGCTATCCTCTCCCGAATCTCAAAAATTCTGGAAAAAAGCATCCACCTCCAGTTCATGCCTTTCCCAACCAGAAACCAACTTTTCACTCCAACCCAACACGCCTTCCGACATGGCCATAGCACAATAACCACTCTTGTTTCTTTCTTAGATACAGTCAACCAAGCCTGTGATTCTGGACAAATAGTATCAACAATTCTATTAGATCTCTCCAAGGCATTTGACACCGTCTCCCACACCCATCTCCTGAGCCACCTTTCTAACCTTAATCTCTCTCAGAATACCCTATCCTGGTTCTCAAGTTACCTGTCCGACAGATCTCAGGCTGTAAAATGGAGAAAAGGCACCTCACCTTTCCTACCTACCCCCACTGGTGTACTCCAGGGATCCATCTTCAGTCCAATGCTGTTTAACATCTTTATCAATGATTTCTACTTGGCCATACCTAACACCAAAATCATACAATATGCAGATGACTCAACTTTAGTCTGCTCTGCCTCTAACCTCCCTGGGCTCCAAACAAAGACACAAACTGCCTTTTCTACTACAGAGAGCTAGATGCTTCAAAAGCACCTTTCTCTAAATGCTTACAAATCCAAAATATTGCTATTTTCTCCTCCAAAATCCTTCCCTCATGATAAAAACTCCTTCCAAATTATCAGCCGTAACAACTCTCCCATAAAGGTTGTTACCTTTGTTAAACTATTTGGAGTAACTATAGATGAACACCTAAAATTCGATACCTACATACAGCAAAACATAAATAAAAACATCAAAAACTTGGCATGCTATACAGAAACAACCAATTTCTCTCTCCTTCTATGAGACAAACTTTTGCCACTACCTATCTACTTCCCTCACTAATGTACTGCGCTCCTTTACTAACCAACCTATCTTCTTCTATCTCTTCCAAACTTGAAAACTGTTATAATAAAATTTCTAAATTCGCCACCACAGCCAAATACTTCTCCCATCATTGTACTGCCCTCCACTTGTTAAACTGGCTAGAACTCCCCAACTATCTAGACTACCTCCAACTTACTACAGCCCATATGCTAATATTTAAACCTACTAAATGCAATGCATTAACCAACATCCTACAACCATACACCCCACATAGAACTCTTAGATCTGCACACCAAAACCTAATCACTGTCCACAAACCTAAGCGTCCTGCTGGACAACTACTCCTATCATTTTCCTTAGCCAAAAAATAGAATTCTCTCCCCCCTTCGTTAAGGACTTCAGAAACAGTGATAACTTCAAATCTCAGCTCCATTCTTACCTCTCCTCTAACTGGAAATGCAACTGCATTCTCCCCACCTAGCCTACTTTTACTTCACTCCATCTTGAATTTCTAAATACCTTGGCTCACTCTAAATGTTTGCTAATCCAACGATACTGCTATCAATGCATATATTGTAAATAGTTTTTTCTCTTTTTCTCTCTTCTCTTTGAAATGAACACATTACATAGCATATAAATCTCAAGGAAGTCAGTAACCACTGTACAATTTACATCTCTAACTTGAAATGTATTTGCATTTTGTAACTCTTTTTGCTACACTTTGCTGTATCTTTAACTATACTATGTATTGTGGAGCTTTTCTCCCCGGGCCTCCACTGAAAACGGCCTCCCTGAGCCCAGT
Organism: Protopterus annectens; assembly: GCF_019279795.1. Classification (NCBI taxonomy): domain Eukaryota; kingdom Metazoa; phylum Chordata; order Ceratodontiformes; family Protopteridae; genus Protopterus; species Protopterus annectens. The sequence continues at coordinate 519,741,536 of NC_056750.1, forward strand.
GGACCTCCCTGGTCATCAAACTGGAAATAAATAAACAATACACTGTAAGCACTTTTACACACTTTGTGATACTTCAATTAACTTTAGTTATGACCTGAATAGCTTCATTCAATGCGAAATAGTTTATGCCAAAACACTGCAATTTGTCAAAAAACATTCAATCGCCTTGCTTTACTTATGCTTAATATGCCCTTTCTGCCCTTTATTATATTTGTTTTGCTCATTTAATCTATTTTCTTTTGCTTATTTTACTCTAAGCATGCTCATTTTGCAATTCCAAGGTGACTCTGAACCTTCTATGTGCTTTTCTGATAATCATTTTATTAAATATCTTAATTTTGAACATTTTGTTTAGTTAATAAACTTTTTTATGCCTTTCGTTTGCTTATTAAACATTTCTGTGCTATTTTTGTTTGCTTAGTAATGCATTCTGTGCCCTTGTAATGCTCCATTTTATCTTTTTTAATAAAATAATCGTTTCTGCAAGTTTTCATTACCTTTTGCTTCTTTCTGGCCCTTTGTTGCTCTTGGCTCTCTTAGTTTACCTTCACTGTTAACTCTGTACCTCTTAGCTCTAAAAAGCAGTCTCTGGAATTCTGGTTCTGATTCCATGTCACTCGTCCTGACAGGAAGAAAGAGATGGACATTCGTGGGTTCTGTTTACGCAGCTTTATTATGTACAAACACATCAGGATTGAGGCTTAATAACTTTAACTTAGATAATCTTATAAACAAACTGACTCTCTCTCTCTCTCTCTCTCTCATACATGCTCACACCCTGGCTGCACTCTCAAATGACACTGAAGCTAGCACGTGCTTGCTTATTTATATGCACGTCCTGTCCTTGGAAATGCTTCTTAAAGGTACAACACACATACATATTCTACAAAAAAGAAAAGTTTTTTTTAATACTGAATAGATGAAGGAAGGTGCATTGGAAGAAGACTTGTATGGTGGGGTGATAAAATTTATATGGAAAAATTATGAAAGAAAAGATATAAAAACTGGAGGCCCGTAACACAAGTGAATTCTGACTATACAATACTTATGAAAATACTACAAAAAGGATGGAGAAAGTATTGGATGAGGTAGTAGGAGAAGGCATTTTTGATATAAAAGGAAGATAGGTTTGTGTCTTTCGGCTTTTCCCGGTTAGGGGTCGCCATAGCGGAACTCCGGTCCGCTAATGATTGGCAGTGGATTTTTACATACCGGGTTACCAGCCCTGACGCACAACCTTCAATGAAGGCATGCCCCATTCACGTATGCCTCCACACAGAAGATGCTCTAGCTGAGAATTGAACGGGACAACGTCTTGCTATGAGGCGACAACGCTACCGCAGCACCTCCACCGCAGTACATAAAAGGAAGACAGGTAAAAATGTTAATTATAGTAAAAGAAGTAGTAGAGGTGATACTGAAAGAAAATAAGGAAGTTAAGACTGATAAGATATGATGTAGCTGAAGCATTTGATAAAGTGAGCCATGAAGCAGTATGGTACATTTTAGAGGCATGCGGCATAGGAGAAGAAACAGTAATGTAGCAAAAAAATTTTATGAAAATTCATGGGTGCAAGTTATGATAAAGGGATAGATGGGAAGAATAACTATTAAGAGAGGAGTAAAATAAAGATGCCTAATGAGCATGTTCATAGGTTCCTAGGCTAATGTCCCTAGAGTCCTTACAAGCCTAGCCATATTTATCCCGAGATTTCCCAATCGTCGGCGGTTAGGTAAGTGAAGTTTACTTAGGTAAGGGTCTATGGTAGTTAATAACTTCCTCTGTCCATGAAGGACATGGACACCACTGCAGGAGTGAATTTGCAGTCACCCATCCATTGATCTAGGCTGCGTTTGACGAGGGTCATGGAGGAGCTCTGTTTCACATGAATTGGAAGCTTGTTCCAGAGAAGTGTCAGTCTCTGGGAGATGCATGCATCTATCCAGCATAACCTGTTCATGTCAGAGGCTAGGTTAAGATCCCTGGAGTGTGTGACCCTCATGCAATTTGATTTATGACTGTGTAGCATTTCCATCAGGGCTGGGTCAGAGACTGTCCTGTAGTCCCTTAGCAACATGTAGGAGACAGAATACAGTGACAAGGCCTTCAGTCTTTCTGCATAAGACTTGTTTTGTGTACCTTGTAATTTCTTGGTGAGAAACCTCTGTGGTCTCCCCAGTTGTTGCAGGTGCCTGTTGAGGTACATGCAAAAGGGTGCACTGTAGTCAATTATTGGTCTGATGAGGGCAGAGTATAATGGCATTATAACATCCTTAGATCTAGATGAGATGCCTTTACTTATAAGATGTGCCACATAGAAAGATTTACTTACTACTGTGGATATGTGGTGGTCAAAGTTCAGATTGCTGTCACCCTGAGTACGCAGATCATGTACCACTGGGTCTGCACTTGGGGGGGGGGGGTGCCGTCTATAATGTAATTAGGTTCACAGGTGTGTACTAGGCTAATGGCCCTAGAGCTTTTACAAGCCTAGCCCATAGGATTACCCTGGCATCGCGCCACCCGACCTTAGTTCCCAGTGCCTCTGTCGAGTACAGCCACTGGAGTGATCCCCGGGGTGAATTTTCTATTTCCCATCCACTCATCAAGATTTCGCTTGAAAAGGCCCAGTGAGGTGCTCTGTTTGACATGCATGGGAAGTCTATTCAATAGCATGGGCAGTCTCTGGGTTATGAACCTGCCCGTTCTGTTGATTGCGGTAATGAGGTTGAGGTCTCTGGAGCGTGTGCTGTGGAGGGATTGGAACTTCTTTAGATGTAGCATTTCTAACAGAGCTGGGTCAGACATGGCTTTGTAAGTCAAGCAGAGCTCGCTCTATGTAGGTGAAAGGAGTTTTTTTAGTCTGTCCATATAGGACAACTATTTAAGGCCTAGGATCCTCTTTGTGAGGTACTTTTGTGGCCTCTCCTGTTGTTGCAGGTGTCTAGTGAGGTACATGCCAAATGGGGCATTGTACTCGATGATTGGCCTAATGAGTGAAGAGTAGAGGGAGACAATGACCTCTTTCTTCCTGGATGCAAAATCCTTAGTAATGAGATGTGCCACACAGAAGGACTTTCTGACCACGGCAATGTGGTGGTCAAAAGAGAGGTTGCTGTCAACCTGTGTTCCCAGATCTCTTATAACACCCTTCTGTGTTCAGTGGACTATCATCGATGTGGTAATTCATGGGAACCAGGTTTTTCCCACTGGGAATGACAACACATTTTTTGGCATTGAGCTTAAGGCCATGGTTCTGACACCAGTTGTTGGTTTCAGTGAGGCCTTTCTGTAGGATGTTAACATCACTTGGGGAGTTAATAATGGCTCCCAACTTGCAACCGTCTGAGAACTTTGTCAGCCAGAGTCCCTTCGTGTTGGCCTGGACTTCTGAGAAGTAGATACCAAACAGGAGTGGACCCAGGACTGATCCCTGTGGGACTCCACTCGTGACTGGTCGGCAGTCTGACTTGGAGTCAACTACTTTCACACTGTGGGTTTTATCTGTGAGCCAGTTTGCAACCCACCTGGTGATACAGGGGTTGATGCTTAGCTTAGTGAGTTTTTCTATGATTCCTGAGTGGGGAATGGTATCAAAGCCTTGGCCAGATCAAGGTAGGCTGTATGAACCACCTTGCCTTCATCCATAGCTCTGGTGACTAACTCAAAAAAGTCGACCAAGTTGATCAGGCATGATCTACCCTTCACAAAACCAAACTGTGTTAGCCAGAGTTTGGAGATTCCCTATATCCTTGTTTATTAGGTCCATGATGATGCGTTCCATAGCTTTGTAGATCAGACTTGTCAGGCTAATGGGGCGACAGTTCCCAGGGTCTTTAGTCGCTCCTCCTTTGTGGAGAGGGATGACTATAGCAGCATGCCATTCAGGAGAGACAAAGACTGAGGTGAGGCTGTGACTGAACAGGGCACACAGGTGAGGTGCCAGTTCACTCTGTAGTTCATGTAGAACACAAACAGGGATATTGTCAGGTTTCAGGGAAGCTGTATTCTTAGCCTTGGACAGTGCTGTTTTAACCTGTGCAGCAGTAATACTGGGTGCCTGGCAATCTACTGGTATTGTGATTGGTCCTTTGCAAGGGGGAGAGGGGTAAAGTTGGCACTGAATCTGTCAGCCAGTATATTGGCAATATCTGTTGGCTCGGTATAGGAGGTACCATTGTGCAGTAGCTCAGAGCAAATCTGGGTACTGCCGTGGAGATTCTTTACATAACTATAGAAGGCCTTGTGGTTGTCTTTACTATCTGCTGCAATTCTGTTTTCATAGCTAGCTTTAGATGATTTGATGAGGGATCTCACCTTTTTGTTGAGGCTGATAAGGGAGTTTTTCCAGTCTTGGGATTTCACTTTATTCCGCAGCAGTTTCCTCCTTCTGTTGTAGAGTTTGTTTATGGGAGGGGACCACCAGATTTGCTTCCTTTTTTTGGAGGAGAGTGTCTTGGTTCTATTGGGTATGGTGAGATCCATGCATTTGTGTACGTGTTCGTACAGTGCACTGGTGTATGATTCGGCAGTCATGTAACCATTCTCCATTTGCATGGGTGCTTTGAAGTTTGGCACCTCTATTTTTAGGACCCCAAAGTTAGCTTTGGAGACGGTTTTCATGGTGGTTACCTTTGCAGGGGGGGGGGGGGTGGATTTCCAAGGTGATTAGTTTGTGGTAGGATCTAACCAGGGAGGAGTTGACTACTGTTGTACAGCAACGGTCGCCCATGTTAGTAATGACCAGGTCAAGGATGTTGCTACCTCTAGTGGGGGAAAGAACGAGCTGGTCCAGGGCATTAGAATTAATGAATTCCAGGAAACTGGCAAGTGTATTGGTACATGAGTAGTTTTCCCAGTTAATGGAGGGGTAGTTGAAGTCACCCAGTATGAGAGTGTTAGGCTGGACCCTAATATTCTCCAGGGTGCTTAAGAATGTGGAGTGTGAGTCTTGGGACATGGTTGGGGACCTATAAAGTACAGTTTTGTACCTACCATAAATGTAGATGTTCGAAGATCCACATTGCTGCAGTCCTAACACTTGGGGTAGTCCGCTGTCCCAGTCGGCCCGAATACCAAAGTATAAGGCTGACGTCGGTCAAGGCGCATTAGTCTGACGTCAGGACGTCAGGGTACAAATGCGCATGACCGACGTCATATCCTCAGTCTTTTCTTGCCCCAGATGTCAGAAGACCCTAAAAAGATAAGGCCAAAACCAAAAAACACCAAACACTCCTGTACCAAATATATGTACAATATATACAAATTTACAAAAGTACAACCACCCCTAAACACAGAGGGGAAGGAGGGAGGGTAAATTGGACTGCAGCAATGTGGATCTTCGAACATCTACATTTATGGTAGGTACAAAACTGTACTATGTTCTTCATCTCACATTGCTGCAGTCCTAACACTTGGGTAGAATCCCAAAGCAGAGGTAAGGGAGGCTGGCAAATCATAAAGAAGCAGGAGCTGTCAACATTCCCTGCAAAATAGCCGTGGCAAAACCAGCCCTAGATTTAGAGTAGAGAGGAAGGTGGTAATGCTTAGAGAAAGTATGCACTGAACTCCAAGTAGCTGCCTCCAAAATATCCTTAGTTGCCACCCCCCTTAGAAATGCTGTTGAAGTGGCAGTAGCCCTAGTGGAATGAGGCCTAATCCCAGCTGGAATCTCCTTGCCATGATGGGAATAACAGAATGCAATGCAAAACCCAATCCACTTAGATATAGTTTGTTTTGACACAGGCTTGCCCTGAGAACTCAAAGCAAAAGAAACAAACAACTGCTGAGACTGCCTAAAATCCCTAGTCCTGCTTAAATAATAACGCAACTGCCTGTGTACATCTAAAGTGTGCAAAATCTTTTCCCCCTTATTTTGGGGATCTGCATAAAAAGTAGGCAAATGAATAGTTTGGTTTAAAGCCACACTAGAAACCACCTTAGGCATAAAGGAAGGATTAGTACGTAATGATACCCTATCCTTATGGAAAATCAAAAGGCTCAACCGCCATAAGGGCCTGCAATTCAGAAACCCTTCTTGCAGAAGTAATGGCCAACAAAAAAGCAGTCTTCCATGACAAGTATTTCAATTCAGCAGTAGCCATGAGGCTCAAAAGGTTGTAGAGTAAGTTTCTCCAACACAAAATTGAGGTCCCAAGCAGGAGTAGGAGCTCTACGTGGGGGTCTTATATTCTTTGCCCCTCTAAGAAATTGCTTGAACAAAGGATGAGAAAACAATGGTGGGTCACAATCATAGTGAGCTGAAATTGCTGCAGCATGAATCTTAATGGAAGAGAAAGACAAACCTTTGTCCAATAACTCAGTAAGATATTGAAGAGCCACACTCAAATTAGGCTCAGAAACATCCAAATCCTTTGCTGCACTCCAAAATAAAAATCTCTTCCATTTTTCTGCATACACTTTACGTGTACTAGGTCTTCTGGCTTCCATAATCACATTCAAAACTTGTTGAGGAAGTTGAGACCTGCTGTGGTTCAAAACAGAATATGCCAGGCTGTTAGATGAAGAGAGTGAAGCTTGACATTGAGTAGATGACCGTCCCTCTGAGACAAAGGGTGTGGAATCAAAGGTAAAGGCCATGGAGGCTTCCTTACCAGATTCCTCAGTAATGGGTACCAGTGTTGCGAGGCCAATCTGGAGCTATTAAAATCATCCTTGGCTTGTCTTGTCTGACCTTTAGGAGTACCTTTGGGAGGAGAGGCAGAGGTGGAAAGGCATACACATGAAGATTTTTCCAACTGAAAGAAAGAGCATCCACTTTCCAAGCTGTGTGATGAAACCTTTTGTGCAAAACTTTGGCAGCTGGTGGTTTAGTGGAGAAGCGAACAGATCTATGTCTGGAGTTCCCCATGACACTGTCAATTTCCGAAATACATGAAGATCCAGTTTCCACTCGTGGGGATCCATGATTTGCCTGCTTAACACATCTGCTAAGGAGTTCTGTGCTCCTGGCAGAAACCTTGCTTGAAGATTTAGCTGCAGGCTGAGCGCAGTCTCCCACAAAATCATTGCTTGCCTGCATAGAGGATAAGAATGTGTTCCCCCTTGCTTGTTGATGTACCACATGACAGTTGTGTTGTCTGTTAGAATCAACACTTGCCCTGGAAGAAGTAACTCCTTGAAAGCCAGTAATGCAAACTGGACTGCTAACATCTCCTTCATGTTGATATGTAGATGCTGTAGTCTGGCAGGCCACTTGTCTTGTATCCACTTTCCATTCAGATGAGCACCCCAAGCTATGTCTGAGGCATCTGTCGTTAGAATCTGACTCGCCTCTGGCCGGGTCACAGAGAGTCCCTTGTTTAGGTGACATTCCTGAGCCCACCACAAAAATTCCTTTTGAATGCAAGGTATTATTTGAATGACAGTGTCCAAATCCTGGCAGTGCTGTGTCCATACATTTTGAGATACCATTGCAGCTTCCTCATATGCAGTTTGGCATTGGGAAGCACCAGAATACAAGATGCCATGAACCCTAAGGCTTGAAGGACTGTCCTTGCAGTCAGCCCGGACTGAAGAGATAGTTGATGAAAGTAAAGGGAAAGATTCTTTTGTTTGTCCGGGGTTAAAAGGCCATCTGGGTTGCTGTATTCAGTCTCACACCCAGAAAGCACATGTCTTGAGAGGGTACTAGACTGGACTTTATTTCGTTCACAGAATACCCCAGGCATCTTAGCACTGCTATCACATATTCCAAATGCTGAAGAAGCTCGTCCTTTTCTTGAGCCAGAATCAGGCAGTCGTCCAAGTAAGGATAGATTTGTATTCCTTTTAGCCTGAAGAAAGCTATGACTGGAGCCAGAACTTTTGTGAATACTCTGGGCGCAGTAGATAAGCCAAAGGGCAATGCAGAGAACTGATAATGAGAATTCCCAGCTCGAAAACGCAGATACTTCCTGCAACTGAGTCTGATAGGCACATGAAGGTAAGCCTCCTTGAGATCTAAAGTTACCATCCAGTGATCTTTGCCCAGCAGAGGTAAAAGCTGTTGTAATGTCAACATTTTGAACTTGGGAATGTCCAGATAAGTGTTGAGGATAGATAAATCCAAAATTGGTCTCCACGTGTTCCCCTTTTTTGGTACTAGGAACAGGTGAGAATAAAATCCTAAGCCCCTTTCTGGCACAGGAACCGGCTGAATGGCCCCTATGTGGAGTAACAGAGAAATTTGCTTGTGAGCCTCTTTTCTTTGTATAGGAGGAATGTCTGGCATGCCTTTGAAAGGAGGCAAGGTATGGAAATAAAACCTGTAACCGTGGTGAATGATATCCAATACCCATCTGTCTTGGGTAATTAAACTCCAATTTTCTTTGAAAAGTGCCAGCCTTCCTCCCAAAGGTGCTGCCAGACGAGAAGGCTCTGGCAGCTGAAAAGGCAGGTCATTGGGACTGCTTACGAAAGGACTGACCCCTGCCCTCACCAGAAGACTGAGCAGGTGAACTCCCTGTTCTAGGCCTAAAAGAACCTTGAGCTCTGCCCCTACCACGTCTAGACCTACCCCTAGGCTGGGAATCATAAGAAGGATATGTCCACCCCTTAGTAGGCCAATTTCTACTAAACTTGGAGGCTGAACCTGCAAAAAATCTTTAACAGTCTGCATAGACTTAGCCTTGTCCTCCATTTTCTTTAAAACTGCTTCCACAGGCGAACCAAACAACACATCAGATTGTAAAGGAGCATCTAAAATCCTTGTCTTTACATGCTCAGCTAAATTCTGATCCCTCAGCCAGGCGTGCCTGCGAAGAACAGAACCAGTGGCTGCCACCCTCGAAGAGGCCTGTACAGCATCAAAACCACATTGCAGGGAATGCTTACCCACCTGTTCAGAAACATGAACTAAATCCTGCAACTCTTTACACTCAATACCTTCCGCCAGAGCATCTACCTTAGACTTCAATTGTGAAAGGAGGTAATTTTGGTATTTTAACATGTGAAACTGGCAATTCAAAGCCCTCATGGCTAAAGTGGAAGAAGTATACACCTTCTTTCCCCATCTATCCAAAGCCCTTGCCTCTTTATCAGGAGGAACAGGATTTTTAACAACAGAAGCCTTAACACCTTTAGGGCCCTGAGAAACAGTTTCTGGGTCTGCCCTAGGACTCTTAAAAAGATACTTATGAGCTTCAGGCACCCTATAATACCTATCCGGTTTAACTGGGGCAGGAGGCAAAGAATCAGGGTTCAGGGAAGCCTCTGCAAAAACATCTTCTACCACATCCAGAACAGGAGGTATAGCTAAAGGCCTATGCTGGGGTAGAAACAAAAATTCCCTAAGCCTTTTCCTGGAATCAGAGAAATCTTGACCTTCTTATTTAAAATGCTCCCTCATGGAATGAAGAGTCTCTGAAAAAGAAAAATCCTCAGGAGGAGAAGCCGAAGGAGTAGAATCATCTACATCAGAATCAGAATAAGGAGGATACTCCTGCAAGTCTTCAGCCGAAGACTCAGAAGCCTCCGAACACTGCTCAAAACTCTCAAGCTCAGGTTCCACCCTAGGCCTCTTATCAGGAGGGGGCATAGAACCTCTAATCATAGTAATCAAATCTTCTGCCATTTTAAGCATATGTTTCTTAGGCAGAGACCCTGAAGAACTAGGGAGACCCCACAGAAGTTAACCCTGGCCTGCCTCTCAAGAAGCCTTGGAAACAGAAGGGGAGGGCCTAACCACCTTAGGAAGGGAGGGGAGAACAGCTACCTGAGAAGCCCCTTCAGCCTGGCCTACCTCCTGAGAGGACACATCTTGTAACAGTAAAGTCTCTCCCTGAGAGTCCAAAGGAACTTCTGGCAGAACCACCGGCTCCACCGAGCCCTCTAAAAAACCGACGTCCGGGACAGACGGTTCTTCCAACCTAGGCTTTGCTACTTTGTCCTTGCGCTTTTTAGACGAAGCGGGCGTCGGAGCATCCGACGGCATGTTATAATTGCAACGCTTCCCAATAACTAACCTGGCACAATCTAATCTTCTCTTTATAGTGCGTTTGTTAAATCTAGCACAAGAGCGACAGCCAACAACGTCGTGCTCAGGCCCTAAGCAAGGTATACACAAGGTATGGTAGTCCCTATGAGGTATCTGTTTCCCACAAGAAATACAGTTATTCACTTTTTCTGACATCCGGTTAAATACTGAGGCAAGAAAAAAACAAAATATTCCCCAACGGGGTACTTAGCCAACTTTGATTCGGTCTGAAACTCCGACTTCAGAAAATTTCAGAACGCCAACCTGCACTCGCAATACTGCTTCTGCATCGGACCATGCGGCAAAAAAGACTGAGGATATGACGTCGGTCATGCGCATTTGTACCCTGACGTCCTGACGTCAGACTAATGCGCCTTGACCGACGTCAGCCTTATACTTTGGTATTCGGGCCGACTGGGACAGCGGACTACCCCAAGTGTTAGGACTGCAGCAATGTGAGATGAAGAACATCAGGCTACGACCTGAATCGCTGTCTTACCGAATGTTAGCTGCAATTAACAGGGATGTCAGCTTTTTCAAAGGGAATAATAATAATAATAATGCATTTTTTGCATTTAGCTTTAATCTGTGGCTTTGGAGCCAGTCATTTGTCTGCGTTAACCCCATCTTCAGTATATTAACATTGTTGGGGGACTCAATGATTCCTCCCAATTTGCAATCCTCAGCGAACTTTGTCAGCTACAGGCTGTTCAATTTTGCCTGAGATTATGAGAAATAGATTCCGAACAGTAAGGGGCCCATCACAGAACCCTGCGGTACACCACTGGTGACTGGTCATTTACTAGATGTAAAGTCACCCACTATGACAGTATGTGTCCTTTTGGTGAGCCAGTTGGCTAGCCATCTGGTAATATAGGAGTTAATTCCTAACTGGGACAGTTTGTAATACCCGAATGGGGGACTGTATCAAATGCCTTAGCTAGGTCAAGATAGGCAGTTTGCACGGTCTTTCCCTCGTCCACGGCCTTAATGACTTTCTGGAAGAAGTTAGCCATGTTTAATAGGCATGATTTACCTTTAACAAATCTGAACTGGGTTGGGTCCAGAGTTTGGAGACTATCTATGTACTTGTTAATAATGTCAATAATGATTCTTTCCATGGCCTTGCAGATGAAGCTAGTCATGGTTATGGGCCTATAATTCCCAGGGTCGGTTGATTTCCCTCTTTATTCAGAGGGATTACTATTGCTGTCCTCCATTCCACTGGAACATAGCCAGTTCGCAGGCTGTGGTTAAACAGGGATCCAAGTGGGTCTGCTAGGTCAGGTTTTAAGTTGTTTAAAAGGTAACCTGGGATATTGTCTGTTCCCATATATGCAGTGTTTTTGGCCTTGGACAGCACTAAGATGACCTGCTCCCTTGAGATAATAGGCTGAGGAATGGTGGCAGGTATACTTTGGGGGATGACTGGAGGGGATAGGTGAGTGAAGTTTGCTCCAAATCTGTCAGCTAGCAGGTTGGCTAATTTCTCTGGCTGAGTATGGGTGGTGCCATCCACAACCAGTTCAATGCATAGCTGGGTGCTCCCTTTTAGATTTCAGACATAGTTAAGAATGCCTTACGATTATCCTTAGCTAGGAAGACTATGTGCTTATTTGTGTTAGTAATGAATGCAGTGGTGTAGTCACACATGCATGAAATGAGGGAGGTGATATGTGAGATGAAAGGAAATGTTGCATTACCAATGTGTATCGCATATACAGATGATTTAGTACTAATAATGAAAAACAAGGAATGGATAAGAGAGGCTGTAATAAAGATCAAAAAGCTGTTAGGAAAAAGCTGGCCTGCAGTTAAACAAAATGAAGTGTAATGGATTTGATGAGATAAAAAAAATGGAATATATAGTTTCATAGTTTCATAGTATAGTACTAGGCTATCTGCCCTGGGGCATTTGTAAGCCTAGCCATAGTGATGTGGCTTTTGCCACCCCATGAAATGGTACAAAAATGCACAGATAAAATCTAGAATACTGTGCCTCTGTCTAGTAGTGACACATTGAAGGTCCACTTATATAATAGAATTAGTTTACTGTGCCTCTGTCTAGCAGTGACACAGATGTGACCCCTGGGGTAAACTTACGATCTCCCATCCACTCATCAAGATTTCTCTTGAAGAGATTCAGTGAGGGGCTCTGCCTAATACGAACTGGGATCCTGTTCCAAAGCACGGGAAGCCTCTGGGCTATGAATCTATCCCTCCAGCATGTCCTATTCATACTTGTGCCGAGGTTTAAGTCTTTAGCTCTCGTGGTCCTGATGGATTTGGATTTTTTGAGGTGGAGCATGTCCATCAGATCCTGATTGGACATGGCCTTGTATGTCAGGCAGAGATCACCTCTGAGCAGGCGGTATGCTACTGAATAGAGCTGAAGTTTCTTTAGTCTGGCAGAATAAGACATATGTTGGAGACCCTTGATCCTTTTGGTGAGGTACTTTTGTGGTCTCTCCAGCTGTTGCAAGTGCCGGGTGAGGTACATACCAAATGGGGCATTGTACTCAATCATGGGTCTGATGAGGGAGGAATATAGGGGCACAATGACATCCTTGGATCTGGATGTGAAACCCTTCACGATGAGGTGTGCAAGGTAGAATGTTTTTCTAACCACTTTGGCAACGTGGGTGTCAAATGAGAGGTCGCTGTCTACTTGGGTCCCTAGGTCTCTGATTACTTTTTCCATACTCAGTGGGTTGCTGTCTATGTGATAATTTGTGGGTACTTTGTTTTTTCCAAAAGGGATAACTATACATTTTTTGGCATTTAGTTTAAGGCCGTGACTATGGCACCAGTTGTCAGTTTCAGTGAGGCCTTTTTGTAGAATGTGTGTATCTGCTGGTGTATCGACTATGGCACCTAGTTTGCAGTCATCTGCGAACTTTGTCAGCCACAGCCCTCCCATGTTTGCTTTAACATCTGAGAAATAAATGCCGAACAAGAGGGGTCCCAGGACAGATCCCTGTGGGACACCACTTGTGACTGGCTTTGAGTCTGACATTGCTCCAGCGATTTTAACTTTATGGGTTCGGTCCTTTAGCCAGTTTGCAACCCATCTAGTGACATAAGGGTTTACATTTAAGCTGTTTAGCTTATCTATGATGCCTGAGTGGGGTATTGTGTCGAAGGCCTTAGCCAAGTCCAGGTATGCTGTATGGACTGCTTTGCCCTCATCAATGGCTCTAGTGACTGTTTCGAAAAAGTCAACCAGGTTTAAAAGGCAGGATCTGCCCTTTACAAAGCCGAACTGGGTGGGGGTCAAGCGTCTGTAGGTCCCCTATGTCTCTGTTTATGAGTTCCATAATGATTCTTTCCATAGCTTTGCAGACCAGGCTAGTCAAGCTTATGGGGCGGTAGTTTCCAGGGTCTGTAGAGGCACCCCCCTTGTGGAGTGGGACCACTGTTGCTGCATGCCAGTGTTCAGGTACATATCCCGAAGTAAGGCTAAGGTTAAATAGCATTTTTATGTGTGGGTTTAGCTCCCCTTGGAGTTCACGTAACACGCACCCCGGGATACCGTCAGGTCCCATTGATGCTGGGTTTTTTGCTTTGTTTAGGGCGGTTCTCACTTGGACATCTGAGATGACAGGGAGATTACATTCAGCTGGGATAAGTATTTCTTCTTTTGGGGGTGAAGGAGGCGAGAAATTTGCACTGAACCTATCAGCCAGAATGTTAGCAATATCTGTGGGTTCAGTGTATTTTTTGTTGTGAACCAACTCTGAGCATATCTGAGGGTTTCCGCCCAGGTTTCTAACATAGCTGAAGAAGGCTTTGTGGTTATCTTTAGTGTCCTTAGCGATTTTTCTCTCAAAGTTTGCCTTGGATGTTTTTATGAGAGAACGTAGTTTTCTGCTAATGTTGATCAGAGATGTCTTCCCTTCATGGGATTTCGCTCTGACGTGCAGTAGCTTCCTTCTTTTGTTATACAATTTGTTTATGGCTGAGGTCCACCAGACAGGACACTTACATTTGGTGGAGAAGGACTTGGATTTGTTTGGGATTGCATGATCCATGCATTCTTTGAGATGTCCATAGAAAGCATTTGTGAAGGATTCAGCATTGTGGGATGTGGTATCCACTGGCACAGTGGGCTTAAAGGATACCATCTCAGTCTTAAGAAGAGTGAAGTCTGCTTTTGAGAAGTTTTTCACTGTGGTCTTTTGTGCTGGGGGTGGAGGTGAGATATGTATATCCAGGGTGATTAGTTTGTGGTCAGATCTCACTAGTGAGGGGTATACTTCCGGTGTGGAGCATTTTGTCCCCATGTTTGTGATGATCAGGTCTAGTATATTATCTCCCCTAGTGGGAGAGGTGACTAGTTGTTCCAGTGCATTTGAATTTATGAATTCCAGGAACCTTTGGGCTAGGGTATTAGGGCTAGAATAATGTACCCAATCTATGTTTGGGTAGTTGAAGTCTCCCAATATGATGGTATTTTGTGATATATTCATATCCTCCAATGTCTTCAGGAAGGCTGAGTGGGGTTCTTGAGATTGGGAGGGTGATCTGTAACATGCTACCAGTTGTATAGCAGTTTTGCCTATGGTTAGTTGTACCTGTATGGTCTCTGATGCTTCATGTGTTGCTACTAACCTGAAGGTGTGGGTGTCCTTTATGAATATGGACACTCCCCCTCCCTTTGTGGTTCGGCCCGGGTTTTGGGGCCAAAAAGCATGATACGAGGTATAGCCTGGGAGTGCTGGGGTGCTCTCAGGAGCCTTGAACCAGGTTTCAGTTACTGCACAGACGTCAATGTTCTCCATGCTGAGGAGTGCATCAAGTGCCTGCATCTTGAGATTTAGACTTCTGGCGTTGAGCAGCATTACCCTTAGTTTTTTTCCATTTTTGTTTTCTAAGGAGGTGGGTTTGTCTTTTGAGCCTTGCCTAAAAAGGCACTATGGGGGTGGCAAGAGCCTTAGCCAATATCCGGAAGCCCAGTGGTGACAGGTGTAAGCCATCCCTTGAGAAGCAGCGTGGCTTGTCCAACATATCATCCCAGGCAGACAGACATTGAATCCCCTTAGAATGACACCAGTACTTGAGCCAATTGTTAAAGCTGATCATCTTGTCTTTGTATTGTGGTATCATTCGTGGTGAGGGCAAGATGCTGCTCAGGGTCAGGGTCATACCAGCCTGGGCTACATAATCGGAGAGCTCCTCTATGTCTCTTTTCATGTAGTCCAGGGAGGTACGTCTCAGGTCATTCACACCAGCATGGACAATGACGGAGTCATATTTGTACATGCTTTGGAGTGACCTGAGTGTGTGTGTTATGTGGCGGATCCTAGCTCCCGATAGACAGCTCACAGTCACCTTCTCCTTGTTCAGCCTGGTCAGTGGGACATCAGTGTGTCTGACTATGGAGTCACCTATTACTAGTGTATCAGGCAAGGTGTTTGGCCTTAAGGGCTGCGATTGGTTGACACACTGATTTATTGAAGAAAGGCAGTAAAGATCTTAAGAGTGACATCTGGTCACTATGAGAGTGTAATAACTCACTGGAGAGATATACTGGAACAAATAATAAAAATTGTTAGCTTGGTGGAAAAATGTTTCCTTATTTCAGAAAAAGACATACATGCTGAATACTTATGTATTAGGAAAAATAGCATACTTAGGGGGAATATGTATGTTTTCCACTCAAATGGAAAATGAGTTATTAGAGATTTTTAGCTTCATTTGGGACTCGAGGCTAAACCTGGTGAGAAGAGGGATAATTTATAATAAAAAAAAAAAAAAAAAAAAAAAAAAAAAATTCTGTGTAAATAACTGATTTAACTTTTTATATGATATAAAATGAACATAAATGTTAATAAAACACCTTTACTCTTTTCGATAGGTGCCGAAGAATCTTTTGCATCCACCTGAGCTACCAAGCAGATGGGGCCACGGTTTAACATCTCACCCAAAGGACAGCAAAACACACACAACACCGCTCCCCACACCATGATTGGACTTGGTACTCAAACCTGTCTTTTTAAGCAGCATAGCTTGAGCTGCCTGATTGTTTGAGCTTAAAGAATGTGCCCTCAAGCTTTGGAAACTGGCCTACTGTTGTATCCTGGGCAGGATATAATCCATATGGCTAAGGCTACTGCAGAAGTGATCATTCAAACATCTACTGTTATGGTAAGTTTACTTACACAACTGTACTGTTCTTGTGGTACGATCATTGACTGTTACGATTTTCCTCCTATGCACCAGTTTGAGTGAACCAACTACTTGTGACTTATTTCTAAAATATACAGAGATGATTTGTTTACAATATTAATCATAAGTTGAAATGGTTAATTATCACTCATATTTATTCTTCTGCAACTAATATCTGTGTTTCTGTCCAGACCACTTTATTTGCAATGGAAAATGGAAATTTGCAAGCCTGTAATGTAGTTGTTAGGTGTGGCTAAGGTTTTTCATTTTATGCAATGTATGGACGTATGTCAGCTCCTTTTAACTATTTTGGGCCTGCAACCCATTTTGTTACTTCATAGCAGTGCCTTGTGTCAAAAGTACTTACTCTCCGGTTTGGTGGCCAGAATGTTTCTTCTAAGTTTAGTATTCAAAAGAAGAAGAAGAAAAAGAAAAAGAGAGAGAGACAGTGAGAAGGAGAAACGGAGAAAATGTGATGTACTACTCCAGATCTTTGTCTTCTAGCCAGTGTTTATGGAAAATTTCCCATGATCTTTGAAATGAGACTTGACCTAAATTTTAGAATTTTCAGAAATCTATTTGCTTTGTCAAGGAGACCCAAACTGTGTCTTATTTTAAAGATTTGGGGGAATGGCAGGTATTGCCAAATTATGGCATGGCTGTAACATTCTCAGGACATATGTATTTTTATTTTATGTATGAGCCTTAGAAATGTTTGTGTTGTCCCTTTTCCGTCTCACTGTAATCTGTACACATTTTTTACATTTAGTGCATACTTAACACTGCCTAGAAGACGTATTTAGAAGATGAAGATGAAAACTTGCATCTCTCTGAGAAGATCGTTAAGGTTTCCAATGCTTTGAAGTCTTTTTTTCATGGGGAAGGGGAGAATAACACTTACAAATATAAATAACTGCAACATATGTTTAGATTACTTCTCTCACTTATCCGCAAGATCTGTAAAGGACTGTTTTAGGTAATTATCAGTTGCAGTTGAACTGACGCAGGGCATTAAACAAAGATCATCGTTTCAGACAACCATGAGAAATATTAGTTTGGAAAAATCATGTGCATGGAATCAGATAAACAACAGTAGTTAGTTTTAACACTCAGGCAGTTGAGTCTTCAGTCCAAATATCTGTTAGAAGATGCATTTGTGTAGCAACGTTTTAGAGGACCAGATCGTGTCTTAGCATCAGGTGACACACATGCATAGGATTTTTATGAATGAAATACTTGGTAAATTTTAAGAACAGTGAAATTTACAGGTTTAGTGCTCCTCAAAATGAAACTGTGTGTCACATTTGCGGTGTGACTGTGAGAGAACAAAGCCGGTGGTGTGGCTATTGCATGGTCAGAAACCATGGGGGATAAAAGAAGGAATAGTGGACTTATGACAACAGCAGTTCATAAATTTGCTAAATTAACTACAAGCTATATGGGGACTTTGATAGAGCCAAGGGTTGTTAGTGCAGCACTACTCTGCTTTCACAGCTTTTATACCAACTCTATTACTGCAGCCGAGTCTGTGTAAGAAGCCAGTTTACCATAGATTATCTATGTACTTATCCCCATATTCGATCAGGAGCTGTGCTTAGTGAAAACAAGAGTGGCATCTGTAGCACAAATGGTAGAAATGAGTTGTTCCATGAAGTAGCTGTGCTAACTCTCTGTGACAGGCATGAGGATCCTGGTAATCCAGAAAATTTGCATTGCAGAGCTGCTGCTGTTTGAATCAAGAGGAGCTAGTTTTGGGTATTCAGATATTTTACAAGGATGCTACACAGGGAAGTTATGTTGGTGATTCTTCTGGGCTCAGCCCACTTAGAGGAGGCCCTGAAACCAGAGCTGAGTGATGGTCAAATGGGACCTTAGGCAGAATAATGCCCCCCACACACAGATATTCCATTTTGTTGACTGTCCAATTACCATAAACACTGTTCAAACCTATCGGTGTGAATACTATTTTCTGATTTACTTTTAGAATGATTTCAGAGATTTAGAGTTATTTTAAAACTTTTATTTCATATTTTAAAGCACAAATGCATAAGCACACACACACTGATGGCCATTTGGTAAACAAAACAAACGTCTTACTTTGAAAACAGATGTACCATGAGGCAACAGTAAACTTCTCTCTCGTTGAAATTCATATTTATGAAACTGGCATTCATTAAAAATGCATTAAAATAGACATAGGCTCATAGGTAAGTATGGCTAGCTGCCACTGCAGAACATTTTGAGTGCTTGAATTAACCTTTGCCATTTGATGATAGATGGGCCTTACCCATCCCATGGTAAATAATTATATATTATCCCTAGAAAGAATAACTGGGATACTATACTATGGATAATTTGAGGGGACCCATGCATAGTATAAAGCATTCATTGAAAATGCATCTGGCCAAAGGCAGTTGCAGTGTACCTTGGGCCCTGGACTGTTTGCAAATCATGGCCCCCCCCTCACACATTTCTGGGATCATACATAATGCATGTGTTCTTTTATTCACCTTCCTGGGAGGTGTCAAAATTAAGGAAGAGGTACGACTGCTGAATCCTACACAAATCCACTTTATAAGCACTTACATGAGTGCATGGATTGTGCTATCCCTAACAGAACCAAGATGCTATCCTCCAAAAAAAGTAAGCCAATCTGGTGGTCCCCTGCCATAAACAAACTCTACAACAGAAGAAAGAAACTGTTGCAAAAAAAAGAGTAAAATCCCATGACTGGAAGAACTCCCTGGTCAGCCTCAGAAAGAAGCTGAGATCCCTCATAAAATCCTCCAAAGCTGGTTATGAAAACAAAATTGTCACTGGTTCTAAAGACAACCACAAAAAATTCTATAGCTATGTCAAGACTCTCAATGGTAACACTCAGATCTGCTCTGAGTTACAGCACAATGGCACTAAATATACAGAACCAACTGATATTGCCAACATCCTGGCAGATAGGTTCAGTGCTAACTTTACCCTCCACCTCCTAAAGGACTCATCTCTATACTGGAAGAATGCAAAGTTCCTGTAATCATGGCTGCACATGTAAAAAAAACACTCTCCAAAGCCAAGAACACAGCATCCATGGGACCTAACAACATCCCAGGCTGCGCTCTACATGAACTACAGAATGAACTGGCACCCCACCTAAGCACCATGTTCAATCATAGCCTCACCTCAGGCTTTGTGCCCACTGAATGGTGCACAGTGACTGTTATCCCACTCCACAAAGGGGGAGACACCACAGACCCCGGGAACTACTGCCCCATTAGCCTGACGAGCCTGGTCTGCAAGGCCATGGAACGTCTCATCATGGAACTTATAAACAAAGACACTGTAATCTCCAAACTCTGGACCCCAATCAATTTGGGTTTGTAAAAGCAGATCATGTTTCCTAAACCTGACTGACTTCTTTGAAGCAGTCACCAAAGCCGTAGACGAGGATAAGGTGGTTCACATAGCCTATCTAGATCTCCCCAAGACTTTTGACACCAAACCCCCCCTCTCTGGAATTATAGATAAACTCATTAAACTAGGTATACATCCCTATGTCACAAGATGGTTTGCCAACTGGCTCACTGACAGAACCCACACTGTGAAAGTAGCAGACTCTAAATCAGACTTCAGACCAGTGACAAGTGGAGTACCACAGGGTTCAGTCCTGGGTCCTCTCCTGTTTGGTATCTACTTTTCTGAAGTACAGGCTAACAAAGTTCATGGATGACTGCAAACTAGGAGCCATAATTGAAACTCCTAACGATGTAGACATCCTACAAAAGGGCCTCACTGAGACAGATGCCTGGTGTCAAAGCCATGGCCTCAAACGCAATGCCAAAAAGTGCGTTGTCATCCCCTTTGGTAAAAACTCTGTACCCATGAGCTACCACACAGGTGGTGGTCTACATGGCACCAAAAGTGAGATAAGAGACCTTGGGACACAGGTGGACAGTAGTCTCTCCTTTGATAATAACATTGCCACAGTAGTCAGGAAATCCTTCTACGTGGCACACCTCATCACAAAAGGTTTCTCATCCAGGAAAAAAAGAGGTCATTGTTCCTCTCTACTCGTCACTCATTAGCACTATTATAAAGTACAATGACCCTTTTGGTATGTACCTCACAAGACATCTGCAACAACTAGAAAGGCCACAGAAATACCTCACAAAGAGGATTACCGGCCTCAAACAGATGCCCTATGCAGACTGTCTCAAAAACCCCCATCGCATATTGCCTACTCAGAGGCGATCTCTGCCTAATATACAAAGCTACGTCAAATCAAGAGCTGTTGGGCTTGCTCCACTTAAAGAAATCCCAGTCCCTCCGAGCTACACGCTCTAGGGACCTAAACCTTGTCACCACAATAAACAGAACATGCTGGAGGGATAGATTCCTGTCCCAGAGACTTCCCATACTCTGGAACAAACTACCTATCTATATCAAACAAAGCTCCTCATTAGCACTCTTCAAAAAAAATCTTGATGATTGGATGGGAAATAGGAAATTCACCCTGGGAATCACCTCTGTGGCTCTGCTTGACAGGGGCACAGGAAAATAATTTTCTTGGGTGGTGAAAGCCAGGGTACCTTTTTGGATAGGCTTGTATAGGTCCTAGGGCCGATAGCCTAGTAGCTACCTATGAAAATATGTGTACTTCTGGGATTCAAATTGAAATGCAAAACTGTTAAACAGTGAAGTGAAGCAACATCAAAGTGCAGGCAAGACACCTTCTCTGTGAAAGTATTTCATGTGATTAAAAGAGGACAGTGAATTGCTTACTCTGAAGGGAAGGAATAAAACCTCATTCATTCAGAAAGTAACTTAGTAGGCATATGAATGACTACAGTCAACATCAAGTGTGAAGGCAATTGAACAACAATGAACCTGACTGCTTATGATAAAAAGAGAGAGGCACTACAGGAAACTTCAGTCTTACCTTCTGAAAGGAGACTGCAGACACCTGGTCTCAGAACTAAGTGAATGTCCCAGGATTTAGAAAATGGAAGCGCTGTGACAAAATCAAGGAAAGTACCCTAGACTGGATACTCGTCAAAACCCATCTTCAATCCTATAAATCAGGCACTTTGCCTGATGACCTAAGTGACCACTGTCTCACCTATGTAATCAAGCTCAAAGCAGACTGCTCCTACCAAACCACCTATAGAACATTAAG
Source organism: Protopterus annectens (assembly GCF_019279795.1). NCBI lineage: Eukaryota > Metazoa > Chordata > Ceratodontiformes > Protopteridae > Protopterus > Protopterus annectens. Next base: position 519,762,848 of record NC_056750.1, read on the forward strand.
AAACAACAAGAATTTTATTCTCACTAAGTTTCAAAATGAACTTAAGGCATGCAACTGGTTAGTACTAAAAAGTCTCCCATGCTCCCAGCTGCTCTATTAGAACCAAAGTTAATATTGCACCATGGCTTTCTAAAGATAACAAAACCACAATTTCACTCAGAAATAAAGCATGGGCCACCTACCGAAAAACAAAAGCCCCACTTGATCAACTAAGATTCAGACAGTTAAGAAATAACACCAAAATATCCATAACCTTAGACAAAAAGAACCACTACTACCATCTACTGCAAAAACACCAAAACAAACCTCAAAAGTTCTGGGCAGGAATAAACAAACTACTCCACCTCCCTCAGCTTCCCAACAAAAATCCCCAGTAGACAGTGATAACTTCAACAGCTTCCTCACAGAGACTATCCAGTCTCTAGCCTGCCAACTCTCTCTCAATGGCTCTAATTCTAATGCAGCCACACCCAGTACCCAAACATACCTTACCTTCCAACTTGTTCCTACTCAACTTATTCATGCCCTACTTAAGAAACTAAGACCTACCAGGTTTACTATCAAAATTGCGAACAGCTATGGTCGACCGTCGTATGCTCGAACGCATAAGGTCGAAACACAAATGTCGAAGACATTATAATCAATCGAGGAACGGTTTTACCATGGGTCGAGGTAGGGAAGGTGGTTGTAGTAGGGAATAATACTGTACACCTACCTCGACCCATGGTAAAACCGTTCCTCGATTGATTATAATGTCTTCGACATTTGTGTTTCGACCTTATGCATTCGAGCATACGACAGTCGACCATAGCTGTTCGCAATTTTGATAGTAAACCGACCTACCACCATGGCTGCTGACCTCCACCCAGCAGACTATCTGCAAAAGGCTACTGACACCATAGCATGCCCCATCTCAATCTTGATCAACAGAGCTATATCTGAAGCTACTGTAACCACTATATGGAAAATCTCCCATATCATACCTCCCCATAAAGAAGGCAGTTCCACTGAACTGTCAAACTTTAGACCCATAGCTATTCTGTCACCTCTAGCTAAAATTATGGAGAAGTGTGTACACATACAGCTCATGCATTACCTCACACAGAACAAACTGTTGTCCAACTTTCAGCATGGCTTTAAGCCACACCACAGTACTACTTCTGCCTTCCTCTCTTTCTCTAACGTCATTAACCACAACCGCAATAATAACAAACCATCCTCAGCACTCTTTCTAGATCTATGCAAGGCTTTTGACATGGTTAACCACAAAATGCTTATAAATACCTTGAAGGCCTTCTCCTTAAACAACCATGCACTCCAATGGTTTCAATCTTATCTGCAGGACAGGCAACAGGCAGTCCTATGGCAGGACAAGCTATCATCTTGCCTACCCATCACATTAGGAGTCCCCCAGGGCTCGATACTAGGACCCCTTCTTTTCACTATCTTTATCAACGACATTCATTCAGTCATCCCAGATGCTACCTGCATTCAATATGCAGATAACTCCACCTTGATTTGTTCTGACACCTCACCAGCTACTTTATTCACATTAACCCAAAATACATTCAATACAGTGGAAAAATGTCTCTCCAATCAACATCTTATCCTAAACCCCAACAAAACTAAGCTGCTCCTCTTCTCCCACATGCAAGACTCCCCCCTGTCATCCTTCAACATAACCACTAACAATGGCACTATCATCTCCCCAGAAGCCCAAACTAAACTACTGGGTATCATAGTTGATAACAACCTGAAGTTTGATACGCATATCAATCAAACTATCAAAACCATTAATAAAAAACTTGGCTCTCTTTACATAATCAAACCTTTCCTTACTCCGCTTGCTAGAACTGCAATTGCCCATTCCCATTTACTATACTCTTCTCTATGACTCACCTCTATTCTCCAATTTAAAACAGATCTTAATAAACTATCATCCTGCTATAACCACATTGCCAGATTTGCTATTGGCACAGCCTACCGGACACACCACTGTCACAACCTAAATCCACTAGGATGGCTTGAACTGCCTAGCCTACTGCAGTTCAACCAGCTAACAGTGGCACATAAAGTCCTTTACCAACCAGAAAATACACCTGCACTAAAAAATATTATCAGCCCCCACACCAGCACCCAGCCACTGCGATCATCCACTAAACTCCTAGTTCAAACATAAAATTCCAACTACTCATCTGGGGACTCTGCCAACTCTGTTGGAAAAACATGGAACAGACTCCTAGCTGACTTGACTCTAGAACCCTCACTAACTCAATTCAAAAACAAATTCAAGAAATACTTCAAAAGTCATCGGTTATGTCCTTGCACTAACCCCGACTAGTGACCTCTCTATTACTTATGTGCCTTACCTTCAACTACTTCTAACTTTTTTTCTACCGCACCATTTCAGGAAGGGTCAATTGTATAACTGCTGCTCAATGTGTCTTAAACCTGAAAGTAATGTTATGTATATATAACTTTGAAAATAATGCTATGTTTTGTAAAGTGTTTTATAATACATTAGTACTATATGTGCTAAATGCTGGTAATGCTTATGACTATAATCTGCTTGAAACTAGCATTTACTAAATGTTCAATGTGTATTATTATCTTGGACCTTTTCTCCCTGGGCCTCCGCTGAAAATGGACATATATCCAGTCGGACTATCCCAGTCAACAAATGTAAAATAAAATAAATAAAAAAGTAATGGGCTGGTAGTTATGCCACAGCTAGACATGTCCCCTACAGCTATTCGATTTCTTTCCTTTGAATTGCAATGTATAGCAAGTAAACAGCATAATCTCAGTTGGACATGTAGAGAGAAATGCTCGTTTTTTCAGCTTCTAGCATTCTAAAAGGATCCAACTTGTCCAAGAAAAGCATTACATCCCAGTTTAATTTTTTTATACACTAGCAAGTTAGTTGCATCTTCTCAACCCTCACCAGCAATAAGGAATTGAAGATTTTTAACCTGATCTTGGTTATACTGAAAGTACAGTTGTGTAAGTAAACATAACATAACAGTAGATGTTTGAACGATCACTGCTGCAGTAGCCTTAGCTATATGGTTTATATCCTGATAACAGCTGGCCAGTCTCCAAAGCTTCAGAGAACCTTACACATGCCCAAACTGCCAACCAGCTTGGGATGAGCTGATTAAAGGACATGTTTGGATGCCAAGCCCTTCAGAGTTTTCAAGCCAACAGAGACAGGGATGTTAAAGCCCTGAAAAGGATGGATAGTGCTAGGAAAATAAAACTAGTCGTCTACACCATGGCATAAAAAATATCCAAAAATAAGGGGTGGAGAGAGGAACTGCTACAGCAGCAGTGATCATGTACACATCTACTGTTATGGTAAGTTAAACAAATGCAAAAAATAAATAAATAAGTTAATTTTGTTTACTTACACAACTGTACTATGTCCATCATTAGGATCACTGCTGCAGTAGCCTAGCCTACATTCATAGCTTACCCACAGCTTAGAAACAATGAGAGGAGGCTTGACGAGGGCCCAGAATTCCCTGAAGAATTTTCCTAGCAAAGTCTGTCCTAGACCTGGAGAAGGAATCCAGTTTGTATTGCTTTGCAAAAGTACACTCACAGAACCAAGTTTCTGCTTCTAGAATACTTTTAGAATTCAACACTTTCCAAAAAGCCACATATAAAGACAAGATCCTGGTAGAATGAGCCTTGATCCTGTCTCAAATAGTTTAGTTATGGTGAGTTTATCAAAAAGCAATAGTCTGTGACAATCATTTGTAAATGGTCTGATGCCGTCCTTTTTTATTAACATCAAAAGAAATGAACAACTTATACTGAATGACTTTGTTCTGTCAAGATAGTGCTTGACTTGTCAGTGGGCATCCAATGTACACAGTATCCTTTCTCCCTCATTTTTAGGTTCTGGAAGAAGACTGGGAGCTGTATATAGCCTGGCTTAAATTAAACCTGGATACTATTTTAGGCATAAATGAAGGATTAGTTTTAAAGAAATCCTGTCTCTGTGGAAAATAAGGTTGATGTACCTTAAGAGCTTGCAACTCAGATATTCTTCTTGTAGATGTCAAGACAAGAGATGATACTGTTTTCCATGTTAAGAACCTCAAGTCAGACAGATGAGCTGGTGCAAATGGAGTAAGTGTTAGCTTTTCTTAAACAAAATTAAGATCCCAAATAGGAGCCACTAGTTTTCTATTAGGCTTCATTTGCAATACCCTAACAAAAACAGCTTAACTTGAAAGTGCACTGAAAGATGGGGATACGGGGGCGGAACTGCTGAAATGGTTTGAAGAGCAAGACAGGCCACAGGAAAGTAACTCAAACAAATATTGAAAAAAAAACAGAGAAATGTTTAGGGTTCTGGCTATTTTGGTGGCAACAACTAGAAAATATTTTCCTTGGCTAACAACTGTTTTTCTAGTAGCACATTTTCCTGCCTCATTTATTACTTGCTACATATCCTCAGAAAAAAGGTCCCTAAAATCTATCGAAAGCCTATCATCCAGGTGGTCAGCTGCAGTTGTTTGGTGCTAGATGTATCAAACACTCCCAATGCTGTGATAGTAAATCCAGTCTGTGAGGAAGCTTTTGGTAACTGACCCTGGCCAATTCCAGAACAAGGGAAAACTACTACTGCCTGGGCCAGAAGGTCATCACAAGGATCTTTGGAGAGTCCTTCTGAATCTTCAGAATTACCCTGTATATTATTGAAACAGGTGGAAAAGCACGCAGGAACATTCTTGTTCAAGGAAAAGGAAAAAAAAACATCGGTCTTCCAGGCCTTCTTGAAAGGAGTTCTGGAGCAAAACCCTGGTAATGGTTTGTTTTGAGCAGAGACAAGATAGATCTGTTTAAGGAGATCCCCACAAAGGCATCAAATCTTTTTTAGGCCCTCTGATTCAATTTCCATTAGTAAGGATCTGTCCTGCTCCAGTGCTCCTGCTCAGTTTGTCTGAGACACAATTGTGCTGTCATGGAATATAAGATGTCTGTAAAGTGTGACTGTGTGGAAACACTATATTCAAGGCTACCATGGCTAGTCTGCAGAGAGGGTATGGTCTGACTCCCCCTTGCTTGTTCATAATCCACATCACTGTGATGTCATCTGTAAACATTTAGGTTCATAGGTGTGTACTAGGCTAATGGCCCTGGAGCTTTTGCAAGCCTAGCCCATAGGATTACCCTGGCATCATGCCACCCAACCTTAGTTCCTAGTGGATCTGTCGGGTAGAGCCACTGGAGTGATCTCCGGGGTGAATTTTCTATTTCCCATGGACTCATCAAGATTTCTCTTGAAGAGGGCCAGTGAGGTGCTCTGCTTGACATGTATGGGAAGTCTATTCCATAGCATGGGAAGTCTCTGGGTTATGAACCTGTCCCTCCAGCATGTTCTGTTGATCGTGGTAATGATGTTGAGGTCTCTGGAGCATGGAGTGTGGAGGGATTGGGATTTCTTTAGATGTAGTATTTCTAACAGAGCTGGGTCAGACATGGCTTTGTAAGTCAAGCAGAGATTGCCTCTAAGTAGGCGATATGAGACAGAGAATAGTTGGAGTTTTTTGAGTCTGTCCATGTAGGACAAGTGTTTAAGGCCTAGGATCCTCTTTGTGAGGTACTTTTGTGGTCTCTCCAGTTGCTGCAAGTGTCTAGTGAGGTACATGCGAAATGGGTCATTGTACTCGATGATTGGCTTAATGAGGGAAGAGTAGAGGGAGACAATGATCTCTTTATTCCTGGATGCAAAACCCTTAGTAATGAGATGTGCCACATAGAAGGACTTTCTGACCACAGTGGCAACGTGGTGGTCAAGAGAGGTTGCTGTCAACCTGTGTTCCCAGATCTCTTATAACGCCTTCTGTGTTCAGTGGACTATCATCAATGTGGTAATTCAACGGAAACGGGTTTTTCACAAAGGGGATGAAGACATTTTTTGGCATTGAGCTTAAGGCCATGGTTCTGACACCAGTCATTGGTCTCACTGAGGGCTTTCTGTAGGATATCAGCATCACTTGGGGAGTTAATAATACCTCCCAACTTGCAATCATCTGTAAACTTTGTCAGCCAGAGTCCCTTTGTGTTGGCCTGGACTTCAGAGAAGTAGATACCAAACAGGAGAGGACCCAGGACCGAACCCTGTGGGACTCCACTCTTGACTGGTCGGCATGCTGACTTGGAGTCAGCTACTTTCACACTGTGGGTTCTATCTGTGAGCCAGTTTGCAACCCATCTAGTGATATAGGGGTTGATGAGTACCTTAGTAAGTTTTTCTATGATTCCTGAGTGGAGAATGGTATCAAAGGCCTTGGCCAGATCAAAGTAGGCTGTATGAAGCACCTTACCTTCATCCACAGCTCTGGTGACTGACTCAAGTTGAGCAGGCATGATCTACCCCTCACAAAGCCAAACTGTGTAGGATCCAGAGTTTGGAGAATCCCTATATCCTTCTTTATTAGGTCCATGATGATGCGTTCCATAGCTTTGCATATCAGACTTGTCAGGCTAATGGGGCGATAGTTCCCAGGGTCTGTAGTCGCTCCTCCTATGTGGAGAGGGATGACTGTAGCAGTGCACTATTTGGTAGGGACAAAGCCTGAGGTAAGGCTGTGATTGAACAGGGCACACAGGTGAGGTGCCAGTTCACCCTGTAGTTCATGGAGAACACAGCCAGGGATACTGTCAGGTCCCATAGACGCTGTTATTCTTGGCCTTGGACAAGGCTTTTTTTAACCTGTGCAGCAGTAATATTGGGTGCCTGCAATCTACTGGTATTGTGATTTTTCCTTTGGGGGGTTAAAGTTAGCACTGAATCTGTCTGCCAGTATATTTGCAATATCTGTTGGCTTGGTATAGGAGGTACCATTGTGCAGTAGCTCACAGCAAATCTGGGTACTGCCATGGAGATTCTTTACATAACTATAGAAGGCCTTGTGGTTGTCTTTACTATCTGCTGCAATTCTGTTTTCATAGCTAGCTTTAGAGGATTTGATGAAGGATCTCAACCTTTTGTTGAGGCTGATAAGGGAGTTTTTTACAGTCTTGGGACTTCACCTTATTACGCATCAGTTTCCTCCTTCTATTGTAGACTTCATTTATGGCAGAGGACCACCAGATTGGCTTCCTTTTTTTTTTTGAGGAGAGCATCTTAGTTCTATTGGGTATGGTGAGATTCATGCATTTGTGTACATGTTCGTACAGTGCATTGGTATATGATTTGGTGGTCATGCAACTATTCTCCATTTTCATGGGTGTCGTGAAGTTAGCCACCTCTGTTTTTAGGAGCCCAAAGTTAGCATTGGAGAATTTTTTCATGGTGGTTACTTTTGTTGGGGGGTGGGACGGATGGGGATTTCCAAGGTGATTAGCTTGTGATCGGATCTAACCAGGGAGGAGATGACTATTGGTGTACAGCAACAGTCGCCCATGTTAGTAATGACCAGGTCAAGGATGTTGCTACCTCTAGTGGGGGCAAGAACAAGTTGGTCCAGGGCATTGGAATTAATGAATTCCAGAAAGCATTGGGCAAGTGTATTGGTACACGAGTAGTTTTCCCAGTTAATAGAGGGGTAGTTGAAGTCGCCCAGTATGAGAGTGTTAGGTTGGACCCTAATATTCTCCAGGGTACTTAGGAATGTGGAGTGTGAATCTTGGGACATGGTTGGGGACCTATAGCAGGCTACAACCTGAATTGCTGTCTTACTCAATGTTAGCTGCACTTGAAGTATCTTAGATGCGTTATGTTGGGCTACCAGTCTGGAGGTGTGTGCATCCTTTATGAATATGGAAACACCACCACCTTTGGAGCTTTGGTCCAAGTTCTTGGGCCAAAACGTGTGGAATGAGTTGTAGCCTGGTATTGCAGGGGTGCTTTCTGCTGCTTTGAACCAGGTCTCTGTTACAGCACAAATGTCGATGGTCTCCATTTTAAGGAGCACTTCAAGCAAATGCATTTTGAGATTTAGTCTTCTAGCGTTGAGCAGCATGACCCCCAACTTGCATTTGTTTGTAGCTGTTACGGTGGTAATTTGGTCTTTGGAACACCACCCACATGTTCAATGACAGAGTCATATTTGTACCTATTGTTGAGAGACCTGAGCTCATGCGTTATGTGGTGGATCCTGTAACCTGACAGGCAGCTGACTGTTACTTTCTCCTTATTCAACCTAGTGAGTGGGACACCAGTGTGTCTCACTATCGAGTCAGCTATGACTAGTGTGTTGGGCATGCTGTTTTGTTTCAGGGGCTTTGGATGAGTAGCACATTGTTTAGGAGAGTTATGTGTCTCGTGATTAGTGTTGTGGTGGCCGAGTGCGTTTCTGCCTTGTGGTCTCTGCTGTTTGGTTAGATTTTTATTGAGAACCTCCATGAAGGTGGATGTATGGTTTGTGTTTTTATGTGAAGGCAATGCTGGTGTGTGTTCTGGGGGGCTATGTGTGTCATGTGGTGTTGTGCAAGTGTTGACCTTCTCCTCTTGATCAGCTATTCCAGTCTTGGCTGGAGAGTGCGTGGCTTCCATCTTGGATATATAAGTGCATCTCTCACAAGTCTGAGTGTTGGGGGGGTAAGAGGACAGGGTTGTCAGTGTACATGAGGCAGTTGCTACATTGCCTCAGGATGCCCAAGTTCACCAGGTTAATAGGAAAAATCACAGGGAACTGACCTTTAGACATGCCTGGAGGGGTAGGCATTAAAAAGTACTGGATCTGTTTCCTTGTAGAACATTTAATACTGGTAGATCTTTTGTGTACTACAATAATTGCTACAAGAATCTGGTAAAGTGCTAAGCTAACAAGCTAGTAAAAGTGCAGGAGAGGAGAGAGCTAGCAGATCTAAGGGAAAATTTGAAGAGCAGACTTTGGCACTGCTCAGAAGCTTACAAACAGTCCTGGATACAGCAAATCTGTATGTGGACTAGATTAGTTACAGGAAAGGTGGGAAACAAGCGCAGATGTGGGCTTTTAAACCAGAAAGTTGAAAGAGATGGAAAAACTGCCTAAATGGTCAATAAACTACAATTTCTGGGCCAAAAAACACTCCTCTTGTGGTAGATAGGCTACCTAGTACTTACCACTCCCACTGTAGCTAGAAGGCTTCCCTCCAACACAGAAAGGCTTGGGGGGCTTAGAAGCTTACAAACAATCCTGGATACAGCAAATCTGTACCTGGACTAGACTAGTTACAGAAAAGGTGGGGAACAAGCGCAAACACGGGCTTTTAAACCAGAAAGTTGAAAGAGATGGAAAAACTGCCCAAATGGCCAATAAACTACAATTTCTGGGCCAGAAACCACTCCTCTTGTGGTAGATAGGCTAACTAGTGCTTCCCATTCTCACTGATAACCTAGAAGGCTTCCCTCCAACACAGAAAGGCTTGAGGGGGCTCATAAGCTTACCAATAGTCCTGGATACAGCAACTCTGTATCTGGAAGTAGAGTAGTTACAGGAAAGGCGGGAAACAAGCACAAATACAGGCTTTTAAACCAGAAAATTGAAAGAGATGGAAAAAACTGCCCAAACGGTCAATAAGCTACAATTTCTGGGCAAGGAACCACTCCTCTTGTGGTAGATAAGCTACCTAGTACTTACCAATCCCACTAACAAGCTAGAAGGCTTCCCTCCAACACAGAGAGGCTTTATAGCAATTGTCTAATATTCACAAACAACCTTTTAATCCTTAAAGAAACCAACACAATATGTGAAACATGTACATACACAATTTTCTTGGTGGCAAAAATCTTGCATACAAAAAAGGCCGTCAAGAACACATGCACTACATCCACAACACAGTGTCCACAGACACAGACATGCTAAGGCAATAAAAAAGCAATCTTTGCAATTATCCAAGATTTCCTAAGTTTGCAAATGGCAATGTCTGTCCTCAGCAATCTCTAAACCATACACCAAAAGCAACACCAAGCACCACACATAAGCCTACCCTACAATGGAACCCCAATGACACAGCCCATAAGGGAAGCAAACAGTTTACCAAGGTATCTTGTCATAGGGGACTCCATATAAGACACACAGTTGCCCCACTCACAAAACTGGACAAGGAGAAAATTGTGGTCAGTTCCTTATCTGGAACCAGGATCCACCAAGTTACACATGCACTCATGTCAATGAGCCACAGGTACCAATATGATTCTTTCATAGTATATGTCAACATAAATTACCTAAGATGTACCTGCCTGGGCTACATGAAGCGAGAAACATTATGAACATCCCTGAATGTGTCTCACACTGGTATCTGCCTTGAGCAGCATTCTACCTTTACCAGAGATAAAGCCACAGTACAAACAAAAAAATGATTGCCTTTAACAATTGACTTAGTTTCTGGAGTAAATCCAGAGGAATTTGATATGTTAGCCTGGGAGGACATGGCCAAGAGACCGCACTTGGTTTGCCAAAAATGATCTGCTCCTGCCCCCTGGGCCTCCTATCTTTGGCTAAAACTTTATCCACCCCCTTAGAACGTTATTTAGGAAAGGGTAAGGTGACAAACCTAAACACATGGGAAATAAAATCTGAAGGAACTTAAAAGGTGTTACTCCTCAATGCTATGAGCATTAACAAGAAATGTCACAACCTATAAACTTTGTGGAGAATGCAGACATTTATGCCATTACAGAGACATGGCCTAAAGCCACAGAATACACTCTGTCAGTGCCGTCCACACATTCAGACTGTCAGCCACAACAGCCAGGGACAAAAGGTGGAGGTGTCTCAATATACATTAGTAGCAAGTATTCCTCAATGTTGGTTAAACAGGATGATGGCCTGGAGTTCATCCACAAGCAGATAACCTTAGATAGTCCCAGACCTGATAATCATTTATGTCATAAGAATCCCACAACTCTTATCTAGACCTACAGGAGGTACTCTCCAGCCAACCAAACACTTTAGTCATGGGAGACTTTACCTACCCCTCTATAGGCTGGGAAATGTACACTGCCTCCAAACTGCAGGCACATTTCCTGGACTGTATTAATGATCAGTTAGTGTGCACTTCCACCAGAGTTTCAAACATACTGGACCTAATTCTAAATAATGTGAGAGAGTGCTGCACTCCCTGTCTCACAGCCTCATTGGTGAGGTCGGATCACAAAGCTGCCTCATTCAAAATAAAAATCAACCTAGAAAACACAGCAAAAACTGCTACAGTTCAAAACTATTCAAAAGCAAACTACATCCTATTAAGTGACAGTTTGTCAGAATGTAGTGCTCTGCCTAACCCAGGGTTCACAACAGCCTAAGAAAAATTATTCACAAAAAAACTTTGTACAAACATGCAAATGACTGTATAGAGGTTGCTGTACCTACCAGAAGTAAGCCCAAAACAAACCACTCTGGTGGAATTCAAATCTTAACAGGGTGTATAACAAAAGAAAAAGCAATCATGCCCAGAGTTAAAAAAAGTAACTCTCACAGTGACAACAGCTTTCTAATTAAAGTAAAAAGGAAACACAGAGGACTAATTAAATCTAGCAAGACCAGTTATGAGGTCAAGATAGCTTCCCAGGTTAAAGACAGCCACAAGGCCTCTTACAGCTATGTCTGAAACCTGAAATATAACATGTAGCAGTGTGGAAAACTGATAGTAAATGTTACCACTTTCACTGAGCAGAACAAAATATTGAATTTGCTGGCCAACAAATTCATCTCAAGCATTAGTCCCCACTCCCTCTTTGCCAGTATAACCTCCCCCCAACTATCATCATGCAGCAGGTCATAGTGGCACTCAGTATGGTTAAAACAAAGCCACAGTGGGGCCCGACAATATCCCAGGTTGCCCACTAAATCATCTGAATATCAGGATCATTTGAGTCACTTTTCAACTACAGCCTCAAGAGAAGCTACATACAAAGAGAATGGAAGATGGCAATGGTTATCTCCCTTCACAAGGGTAGACCATCAAGCAACCCCATTAAAAACAAACCCATTAGTCTGACTAGTCTAATATGCAAAGCCATGGAATGAATTATCATGGAAATGCTCCAAAAAGACATAGGTTCATAGGTAGGTACTGGGCTATCTGCCCGAGGGCATTTATAAGCCTAGCCAGAGTGTGTCGGCTTTCGCCACCCCATTGATTAATTAACTGAGCCTCTGTCAAGCAGAGCCAATGAAGTGATCCCAGGGGTGTATTTTCTGTTACCCATTCACTCGTCAAGGCTTATCTTGAAGAGTGTTAGTGAGGGGCTCTGCCTAATGTAGTTAAGAATTTTGTTCCAAAGCATGAGGAGTCTCTGTGACAGGAATCTATCCCTCCAGCATGTTCTATTTATTGTTGTGGTGAGGTTTAGCTCACTAGAGTGGGTGGCTTGCAGTGACTTGGATTTCTTTAGGTGGAGCATGTCCATCAATTCTGAGTTGGACATGGCTTTGTAAGTCAGGCAGAGATCACCTCTGAGTAAGCGATATGTCACTGAGTACAGCCGGAGTTTTCTCAGTCGGGCTGCATAGGACATATGTTTGAGGCCAGTAATCCTCTTGGTGAGGTGATTTTGTGGTCTTTCCAGCTGTTGGAAGTGTCTTGTGAGGTACATCCCAAATGGGGCATTGTACTCTATGATGGGTCTGATGAGTGACGAGTAGAGGGGCACTATAACCTCTTTACTTCTAGATGCGAACCCCTTAGTAATTAGATGGGCCACATAGAAGGATTTCCTAACTACTTTGGCAATATTATTGTCAAAGGAGAGATTACTATCTACCTGGGTCTCCAGATCTCTTATTACCTCTTCTGTATTAAGGGGGCTGCCGCCTATGTGGTAATTTGTGGGTGTTTTGTTTTTCCCAAATGGGATGACTATGCATTTTTTGGCATTTAGCTTGAGGCCACGACTTTGACACCAGGTGCCTGTCTCAGTAAGGCCATTTTTGAAGGATGTCCGTGTCAGCCGGAGAGTCAATTATGGCTCCCAATAAAATAGCCCAATGCAGCTCCAAGTAATGGCCAGTCAAAAACTCCAGCACAAATACAAACAGGCTAAAAACTTTTTATTCAAGTGACAAAATAAAATAAAATATAGCGTAAACCACTTAGCGCTTTCACCTGAAAACAAATCAGGCATCATCAGAGTGGTAAACTATTGTTAACAGACCAACTGTTATAAGTAAATTCAAAAAATCCCGCCCTTTATAACCAACCTATCAATGCAAAACTCTGACCGGATGATGTTGAAAATGTCAAAGCCTTTTTTAAAAGAGCAGTGTATTGTTAAAACACTCTTACAAATTTCAGAACTTTTAGAAACCTTTGTTTATAAACCTACATATTTGTCACACAAAACACATAAAATTGAATAAAATACAAAATATAAACTGTAATAGTAAAAAAAATAATTTAAGTAAAAAATATATAAATATATATAATTAAATATGTTAAATGAAAAAGATCAAGTACACTGAATATTAATTATTAAATAAACTCTCCAAAATGAACATCCATACATAAAAAAGTGTATTTATATGTCTAGTTCATATAAAAAGATATCTATATTTTAAAATACTTGCCATAGAAATATACTCATTAATCCCTGGGGGTCTAGATGCATTTAGTCTCAATTGCCACATAGTCTCCCTCATCTCTAATAAAAATCTTAAAATCACCACATCTGTCATTGACAGGAATCCTGTCAATAATGAAAAATAAAAACGTCTTAAAATTAACACAGGTCAAACTGTGTAAATAGAGGGAATTGGTCGTCCTTTTGTTCTTGATGTCCCTGAAATGTTCAAGGATTCTTAACCTCAATTTTCTGATGGTCTTCCCAACGTAAAAACTGGGACAACTTAGGCAGGTAGCAATATAAATAACCCTCTTAGTGTTGCAATTACAGTGGCCAGGACATTTTATGGTTCTGTAGAAATTCAAAACTGTCACATATGGGCCATTGTTGATGAACTTGCATACACTACAGGAACCACATTTACTCATAATGGAACTTTTATAAGGCCCATTGTTAGAGTTGTCTCTTTCAAACAACTCCTTCAAATTCAGCCCCCTACTATATGTAATATGAGGTGTGTTTCCTATAATCTGTGTGGTTTCCTTATCCATTGTGTATTGCCATGTTTCTCTCAAAATATTGACAATTGTGTCAGAGTGGCCATTAAAAGGCAGTAGCATGGCTCTCTTGTGTTTCTCGTTGACAGGGGAAAAAGTATCATTGCTCTGGTCATGGTTAAACTTGGGTAGGCCTCCTTGTAATATCGGCTTGAATGTTAAGTGTCTTTTAACATCAACTTCCTCTAATTCTATCTAAAAGGTCTGAGGGGTAACCTCTTTGTCTAAACATATCCATTAGGACTTTCGTTTCCATTACATAATGGTCATCGGTACTAATAAGTCTAGACAGTCTAACCATCTGACCCTTGAAAACTTTCTTTTTTGAAACAGTGGGTGGCAACTCTGAAAGTGTAAAAAATTATTTGAGTAAGTTTCTTTATGGAAAATATTTGACTCAATAATTAATTCCCCTCGTTCTTCTTTGGCTTGCAATAGAATATCTAAATAGTTACAAGTGTGACCGTGTACCTTAAATGTAAATCTCAAAAAAATTGTGGTATTGTTAAGGTAATCAATAAAAGTGTGAATCATTTTTATTTGGCTCCTCCAAAAAATCAATATATCGTCCAAATATCTAAGATATAGTTTCACGTGTTGCATAAATGATGATGAAAAAACTTTGTCTAGTTCCCATTGTGCCAATACCAAATTGGCATAAATAGGTGCACATTTTGCCCCCATGGCAACTCCCGTGACTTGTTTGTAAAGTTCACCTTCAAAAGCCAAAAAATTGTTAGATAAAATAAGTTCCATAAGGTCAACAAGAAGTGATCTTTTGACAGAATGTAAACCACCTCTGTTTTCCAAAGAAGATCTAAATAGATCAAGGCCTTCTAACTGGGGTATTACAGAAAAAAGATTAATAACGTCAATGGTGACCATAATGAATGTCTCATCAAAATGTTACTGTCTGATAACATCTAAACAGTGCCATGAGTCATGCAAAATGTGTGGGAAAAAATTGACAATGGTTTTACAATAAAAATCAACATATGAGGCCATGGCTTCAGTCTTAGAGCCTTTGGCCGAAACAATTGGACGAAAAGGTGGATTGTTCTGGCTTTTATGGATTTTAGGTATGCCAAAAATTGTAGGCGTCACCGGGTGATCTACCTGTAAATAATGATGTTCATCTTGGTCTATAACCCCGTCCATAAGCCATTCATACAAAAGCCAATCAATTTTGGAGTATGCCATATGCATCTCATTACGTGATACCCTGTTGTAAGTATTGGCATCATTAAATAAAATGGTCATTCTGTTAGAATAATCAATCGCTGACATAATAACCACTCCCCCGCCCTTGTCCAGTTTCATGACTCTAAATTGGTTTGAAGTAGTCAATTGCCTTAAACAAAACTTTTCACCAATGGTCATGTTATCCGGAAAATGATCATTCAGTTTGCTCAACCTTCTAATCTGAGCTTCACACATAGATTCAAATGTGTGTATACAAGGATGAGTCGGGGGAATAAAAGTACTTTTTTCTTTTTGGCCCTAATGTTAAAAAAATACATTTGTAAATTCAACTGTCTTGTGTACAACCTAAGATTGACCAAAAGTCTCGCTGTTTCGTTCCTAAAACTAGGTACAAAGGTGAAACCTTTTCCAAACAAGGACAGATGGTTATCAGTCAATTCCAGATCGGTGAAATTATAAAGACATGCATTGTTAATTCTCACCATGCTACAAATCAATTTGTTGTCTGAACTGGAACATACTCCACTAGAATCAATGTTACAAATTAAACGATTGTCTGGGAAATGTCCAAATGTACAGTTTGTCAAGTCCTGTCTAATAACAGTATCCATTAAACTTCAATTATGGCTCCCAGTTTGCAGTCATCGGCGAACTTGGTTAGTCATAGTCCTCCTGTGTTTGCCTGTACTTCTGAGAAATATATGCCGAACAGTAGGGGTCCCAGAACCGAGCCTTGTGGGACACCACTTGTGACTGGTTTAGAGTCAGACCTGGAGCCCGCTATTCTTACCGTGTGAGTTCTGTCTGTAAGCCAGTTGGCAACCCATCTTGTGACGTAGGGGTTTATGTTCAGGCTGGTGAGTTTTTCTATAATACCCGAATGGTGTTGAATGCCTTGGCGAGATCAAGGTAGGCTGTGTGAACCACCTTTCCCTCGTCTCTGGTCTTGGTGACTGTCTCGAAGAAGTCAACCAGTTTTAGTAGGCATGATCTGCCCTTGACAAAGCCGAACTGGGTTGGGTCAAGTGTTTGGAGGTTCCCAATGTCTTTGTTAATGAGTTCCATGATGATGCGCTCCATAGCCTTGCAGACCAGGCAAGTCAAGCTTATAAGGCGATAGTTACCAGGGTCAGTTGTGGCCCCTCCTTTGTGGAGTGGAATAAACGTTGCTGTGCGCCATTCTATGGGCACGTAGCTTGTGGAGAGGCTGAGGTTGAAAAGAGTGTTTAGGTGGGGGGTTAGTTCGTTCTGTAGTTCGTGCAAGATGCAGCCTGGGACACCATCTGGCCCCATTGATGCTGTGTTTTTGGCTTTTGAAAGGGCTGTTTTCACCTGTGCTTCTGTGATTTCCAGGACACTACACTTTTCTAGTATTGCTGTGGGCCCTTTTGAAGGTGAGACGGAGGGGAAGTTTGCACTGAATCTATCCGCCAGGATGTTGGCAATATCAGTAGGTTCAGTATATTTTGTGCTATTTTGCACTAGCTCAGAGCACATCTGCGAGTTGCCACTTAGATTCTTGACATAGCTAAAGAAGGCTTTGTGGTTATTTTTTGAATCCTTGGCTATTTTTCTTTCGAAGTTAGCCTTGGATGATTTTATGAGGGACCTTAGTTTCTTACTGATACTGATCAGGGATGTCTTTGGCAACCTACAAACACTGGACCCATCCCATTTAGGTATTGTCAAAAGAAAGTCATGCATACCTGTTAGACTTCTTTAAGAGGGTAATCAAAGCAATGGATGAAGGGAAAACAGTGCGTACTGCCTACTTAGACCTGGCTAAGGCATTCGATACAATACTGCATTCAAGTATTGTGGACAAGCTCACCACATTGGGCATAAATCCCTACACAACTCACTGAATTGCCAGCTATTTCATAAATAGGACCCAAGAAGTCAGGATTGGTGAAATCACCTCCACCAAGAGGCAGGTCACCAGTGGAGTACCACAGGGCTCCATGTTGGGCCCACTCCTGTTTGGCATCTACTTCCGAGGTCAAGGCTAATTTCAAGAGCCTGTGGCTCACAAAGTTCACAGATGACTACAAATTGGGAGCTATCATACATTTCCCTGTGACACTAACATCCTGCAAGAAGATGTAACACAGACAAATAACTGGTGCCAAAGGCATGGATTAAAACTCAGTGCAAAGAAGTGCATTATAGTGCCTTTTGTGAAAATGTCTACACAGGCAATTTCACTGATAAAAGACTTCTAAAGAGCTCACCCAGTAGTTAGAGATCTGGGAACATATGTAGACAGAAATTCGGCCTTTGACAAACAAGTAGCCAAGGTAGTAAGAAAATCATTCTGTGTCATCCAACTTATAAGAAGGGATTTGGCATCCAGGCTAAAGAAAGTTATAGTATCACTCTACTTGTCTCTTATCAGAACCATCACTGACCAGGCATATGCAACAGTTAGATTGCCCACACAGGTTCCTCACCAAGAGACTCCTGGATATACAGATCGCCTTAGAGCGATGATGATGATGATGATGACTATATTCGGGATCCTACCAGAGAGGTGATCTTGGCATACAAAGCAACCTTAGATTCAGCCCTAATGTAGCTTTTGCACATCTGGAAAAATGTCAGCACCAGGAAACACTAGATCCAGGGATATGAACTTTGCTTGCCACATAAATAGAACATTTTGGTGAGACAGATAAGTGACTCATAGGGCCCCATGTTGTGGAATAGTCTCCCCATCGATGAGAAACAGAGCCCAGCCCCAACACAATTCAAACATAACCTTGGTCACTGGAGGAGAAATCGCAAATTCATCCCTAGGCTAGCACCCATGTCTCTTATAGACAGACACTGACAGTAAATATTCCATAACTAACATAACCCATCCACATAACTTTTAGCAAAATCCTAACAAATGCACTCCCCCACTAAAAAGTGTATGTTACCAGGGGACACATTTGGGTTGGGTTGCATGGTTATGCTTCTACACATAACTTTTTAGCAAAATCCTAACAAATGTACCCCCCATTAAAAAGCATATGTTACCAGGGGATGCATTTGAACTGGGTTGCATGGCTAGGCTTCTAAAGACCCCAGTGGTAATTAGCCTAGTATATAAATACGAACCTATAATTTATTACATGTACATTCAGGCTTTTTTTTGACACATCAATGATCATATGCAGATATCTGACTCAAGAAGTTAAAGCCGATCAATATGTTGACTGTAATGCAACTGTACACACAACAAGAATACAGTCAACTCAATAAGCCCCCATGTCTCTTAAAATAAATAAGTAAAATATCTAAAGTAAAACATAGCAACTACAACAATTGTCAACAGCCAACACCCAGCAGAAAAAAACACTATCTGGATTCTGATTGGATTATATAAGAAAAAAGAAAATAATGCAATGATTGACTCCACTCTTTTGTTTTTTTTTTTTTCTGTTCTGTACACTTCACTCATATGATACTGCAAAATCAGACAAAATAACAAGCACAGAGAAGTATAACTTTTAACTTAACTAGAGGATGGATGGATAGAAGATTCACAGAAAGTATATTAAAATAAATACATACATACATATATATGTAGCACCTAGGAATGAAATCAGGATTGTAAAGTCCAGCCAACACAATATGATAATGAGTGAAGCCAGATGTATTAGCTTCCTTTCTTTCAGGTTAGTGTCCGACTAAGTGAGATCTGACAGAATCACTCACTTTAAATATTGATGGAGCCTTTCTTTCGTTATGGTCACCTTTCAGCAGACACACCACCAGGATTTTGAAATCTATATGTGCTTGTTTTTAAGCCACTTCTGTGAAATTAGCTATAAAACAATGATAATGCTTTTGCGGTAACGTCAATTTTCACTTAAGTCTTTTAATAACTTGGCAGTTAAATTGGGTATTGAAGTAGGCAGCTTGATCATTTCCACCCTCCCCCCATTGCTTTAAGTTTGTCAATCATACTTTAGACAAAAGAAGGGACCAGTGAAGGAAGGCACGAAGGTGTAAATTCTAATGCCCGTTTTTACAGCATTCCATATTAATTGCCATTCTGTCATAATTGTCATGGTACACAGTAACAGGTAGCCACATTTACATCTGCCAACTCTGCATTCTAGGCTGGTATCCCTATATTTTATAAAATGTACATTTCTGTAAACTATGCCACCTTGAATCACTTTAACTTGATTTTAACTTAACTGGAAGCTTTCTTCTGGGTCCTAGTGCTGCCACTTCAGAGAAAGTAATGAAATAAGTGTACGCATCCTGATATCACTGATGTGCAGATACTGAATGCACCCTCGTAACAAAACTTTGCGGTTTAAGTTCAGAAAAAAAAATTAATACAGACAAAACTCACAGTAATAGTCTATGGTTATTACAAGTGTAATCAAAGTTTCACCTCCAAAGGTTCTGCGGTTACCTAGCAAACACTAATTAGATACACCAATTACAACATATTAAGCTTAAAAAACACACTTCCCGCACACCATAAATACATAGTAAGCAGAAAACTAAACGGCAACCACTAACTCTTTACTGGCAAGTCAAAAAAAGACCACAAGGTAGAATTCACTAAAATATTTTACCACCAGCTAAAATACCCATTGTTGACTTACTGTGCATTTTGGATTTCTTCACTCGTAAGCACAAAATAAATCCTCCTTACGTCTCCAGTGCCATTTCATCCAGAACTGCAGATTCCATATTGTTATTTGACAAGCTGCAGGAGTTTGCATTTTAGAGCCAATTCCAGTCACCTCGAGAAAGAAAAGTAGGAAGCCTTGTCCCTGCTGTCTGCAACACCCATCCTTTTTCACCACAAAAAGTCACTTAAACATGTATCAGTCTAGCAAGATTTGTGGAATACTAGTTAGGTGCTCCATCAGAAAAACAAAGATGCCCAGAAACAACTAATTTAAACAGATGTTCCTTCTCCTGAGCGAGGGTGTTCTTATGCAAATAGGAAGGCAGGATTTCATACAAATGTTAAAAGTAGGCATGTTTAATTGTATAGAGGGCGTTTCCTGGGGCGAAAAAAGCAGAGGAGGGTGAGGTCTACTCTGCAGTGCTTTGAGAGTACATTGGTGATTTGTCGGAGAATCCATACAGCGCAAGATTGAAGTTTTAAGAAAGATGACTAGCTGTACAGCAGACCAACAGAAATCACCAAAAATGACAAAATAAATATTTCCCCCTCATCTTAATGATTATCTTCAGGGATGGTATCGACAGATAGGGGAAAAAATACATTAGGGAGAAGAAATCATGCATATTATCCTGTAGTTGTCCTTTAAGGAAAACACTGGCTTAAGGCAAGGAAAATAGTAGCCTTCGAAGAACTCACCCTAAATACAAGGAGCAGAAGAAAAGAGTAAAAATGGCAGAAGCAGAGCTCACATGTTCCCAACTATAGTAAGAGAGTCAAGGAAAGAAGGAAAACCCCTTCAAAATTAATCACTTTTTTTTGTTAGGAAGACAAGGCAGTAGCTAAGATGCCGACAAAGCAAAATATATTAAACTAATGCAAAACTGGCACTAAGCTTGACATAACGTATCTGACCTTGAATAACGGCAAAACAGATCTGAGGAGATTCAGGCATGCAGAGCATTATGGGAGAGGAGGTGGTGCTTCAGACTTAAAGATTCTGAAATGCCAGCCATGGATCCGATAACCCACAGACTGAGGTGGTGGAAAAGAATATAAGATCAACATCTTAAAGGCTTGTATAATCTATACCATTTCCTCTAGTTTCTGAAAAATCTGAGCAGAAAAGTTACTAAACAGGTTTATATTTTTGTCTAAAGGTGCACTGAGAAGTCTGACTAACATCCTCAGGTAAGCTAGTGCAGCCTGAACCAGGTGTACCTTCTAAGAATTGAACCAGTAGCAGCTAGAGAAATCATTGGCAACACTAAAACCAATTCAAGGGAATGTCTTGCCACCTGGGAGGCAAAGTTGAGCATATTCTGTAAGGAAGACTGTGACAGCTTTCTGACAGAAATGTTAGAAATCACTTTAGCCATATTACCAAAAACAGAATGCAGGAAAAGGCAGAGCAGCATATTTGTTAACTTTCTTCCCCCATACCTGTCCTTAGCGCCACTATCTTTGTCATTTGGTAAAGCAATAGTAGAAGGAAGCAGCTTAGAGATCTTATCTGATTCCACTGAAATAACCGCAGGATCTTAGGGTTTTTATACAGGTACTGCTGCAAATTGGGTACTTTGTAAAATCTGTCTTCTTAAGGGTAGGCAGTTGAGATTCAGAAGACAAAGAAGATAAAAAAGGTAACCTCCAAGGCTTCTAGGACTGGTGAAACAGAAGTGGGTTTGGGCACCGCCATGTGCATAACGTCATTTTACCTTTTTTGTAAAAAATATTTGCTTGCCTTTCCAAATTAAAATGTTTCTTCTATCGTGTAAATGGTATTGCCAAAAGTGAGTTCCTCATGAGGTTAATCAGAATACAAAGGGTCATCTGCCCCAGATTCAAAACCCACATGAGAATGAATGGGAATAGCATAATCCAAGCCCTCAGACTTTCAATCCAAGGAATGTTCTTCCTCAGAGGATACCTCCCCTCTTTCTTTTATGAGGTGTAAAAACAAAGGCTGCAGGAGGAAAATTTGAGAGTTGAAAAGCCATGTGGACTTTTAAAAGCCCTTGAGAAAATTCAACCACTACTCCATAGGGTCCCTTAGGGAAAGGAGCTGAAGTAGCTGGAAGCGAAATATGTCTTTTTTTATCTGTCATAGGAAATTGCATAAGGAGGAACAGAATCTGGATATACCTCCATAAGGCTAATAAGGTCATCATCTCATACATGAATCTGAGGGATTCCCCAAGTTCCCTCACACAGACTCAGCTTTGGCTCTCCCTTCCCAGCCAAATTGCTTCTCTGGTTGGTCAGTTTGGATATGCTAGATACCTGTGCCATGTCAGCCTCCCAAGGAGTCCAAACAGAAATTACAGTTGTGTAAGTTGCATTCACCTGTTGCAGCAGGTGCTTGTAGAACACACTGGCATATGGGTAGTAGTGCCACACTGCCCTCCTTCTGGCATCTCTCAAAGCTTCAGGCTCCTCCCCTGCTTGTCTGTGGCTGTGAATGACCAAGCAGCTGCCAAAGCAGGACAGTCCTTCAAGCCACAGACAACAGCCCTCAATTTTTTTCTTGGGGTCCAAAAGGAGGACCAGACAGAAAATCACAAGATTTGCGAAAACTTACTGTTCAAAACCAAGGCCAACACACACACACACACA
This sequence comes from Protopterus annectens, assembly GCF_019279795.1. Lineage (NCBI taxonomy): Eukaryota > Metazoa > Chordata > Ceratodontiformes > Protopteridae > Protopterus > Protopterus annectens. Next base: position 519,785,373 of record NC_056750.1, read on the forward strand.
CACACACACACACACACACACACACACACACACACACACACACACACACACACCAAAAGCTGCTAAACAAAAAAATGGCAGCAGCCACCAACCATAAACAATGTATATCCAACCAAAGGGGGATGGTGGGAGGGTACTGAAAGTAAACCAGTATGTTCTACAAACATCTACTGTTACAGGTAAGAGGAACTTGTGCAAAAGTACTATGTTAAACAAACATGCTGCCTTACTGGCATATGAATAGATTACCAAAGCTTACCCAACCCAAGAGGAGGAGGGATGAGAGTCCGGGACTGCCTGGAACATTATCCTAGTGAAGACTGCTCTGGATCTAGAAAAGGCATTTAGCTTGCAGTGCTTCATACAAGTATGGACAGAGTACCAAGTTGCTACCTCAAGAATACATTGTATCCACCCCTTTGCAAAATGCTAGTGAAGAGGAAAAGGCCCTAGTGCAATGTATTGTTACCCATCCTGGATTTGCCTTGCTATCCTGTGTGTAACCAAAACACAATATCAAAGGACAAGCAATGGTTTGCTAAGAGATAGGTTGGCCTTTCAATGCCCCACAGAAGGAAGTAAAATACCTTTTGTCTTTCCTATAGGGCTTTGTCCTGTCAAGGTTGTACCTGAGCTGCTGAAGCACTTCCAAGGTATGAAGGGTTCTAACAGATTATGGGAAGAAAAATATACTGGGTGAGAGTGAATTCTTAAACCCTCACAGTTTTAGGGGAGTATTAGTACATATCACAGTCCTATATCTGTGAAAATCAGGAAAGGTTGTCCTACCTGGAGAGCTGCAGCTCAAAAACTACCCTTGCAGAAGTCAGAGCAATTAGCAAAACAGTTTTCCAGGTTAAGAACATAAGATCAGCGTCAGCTGCTTGTTAAAATGATAGTAGGGTCACCTTTTTTTTTTTAAACATAAGACAGATCCCACAAAGAAGAAATTTGCTTGCAAAGGGTTTTCATATTTAATACTTTCTTCATAAACTCTACCAAAACAGAAGGAGGAGGAGAGGAAGAAGAAGGAGGATCTCTATGCAGACATACTTAGATGGCCACTAAATGTGCTGTAACAATCACGTACACTAAGCCATCCTGAAGAAGCTCACACCAAAATGTCAAGACCAGAGGGAAATGGACCCATTGCTTCCATTTAGGCACCACTTAGAAAACCTCAACCATTATCAAAACATAAAGTTTTCTAGTAGCAGGATTTCTGGCTCCAGAGACTGTATGAGCAGATCCAGACTGTGAGGACATATGTGGTAATTGCCCTTGGCCAATACCATAAAAAGGAAAAATCAAGGTCACCTAGCCCAAAAGGGAGTCACCATAATGAACTTTGGCATTTCTTACTAAACCTTCAAAACTACCTTGAGAATCACTGGAAAGGGTGGAACACATACAGGAACTTTCCAGTCAAGGGAAACGAGAATGTGCCTGATCTCCAATAATGGCCACAAAGATATCTAGAACAGAATGTCAAAAGCTGACCATTTTGAAAGATGGTGAACAGATCTATATTTGAGACATCTTGGACAGATCCTGGAACACCGCTGCCTTGAATTATTGACTCGTATGGATATGTCAAGTATCTGCAAAGTCTATCTGCCACAACAAACTGCTCTGACAGGAAGGAAGATGCCTGAAGAATCTGAGAATATGAAGAAGCCATCTTGACATGCAATGCATGCTGGGTGACACAAAGGATAAGACTTCAAACTCCTGAGAATGGTGAAGTACCATACAGCTAAGGTGAACTCCAAAACCACCGCTGAAGGACCAAGAGTCTAAAGATGGTGAAGGAATTTCAAGGCATGAACCACTGCCAATAACTCCAGACATAGATATGCTTTGATGCATCCTTGGGCCCCTAAGTAGCTAGTGCTTGCCTCCCCCATTGACCCTGCTCCCCAAATTAAGTGAGACAAAGCTATCAGTATAGTTTCCACTGGCCATGGAGGGGAAACAGAAGTCTTACAAAAAATAATTACATGTTTTGTCTACCACTAAAACTTGCATCTGTAGAAATGAAGCACTAGCTACTGGGATTCCATGGAAAGAAGGGGCCGAGTCCAACAATTTTGAACATACCAAAGAACTTTCCTCATGAAAACATGTCCAGTGGTAACAAAAGAACCAAGGATACACTCTCTATCCAAGAATTATTACAGATTCTCTGCCAAGGTGATTTTCCTCCTGGAGAATACAAAAATACTTTCTGGTAAGACATCATTTTGACTTCAGAAAGAAAGACCATTATTAAGCAGGAGTTGATTAACCAACCCAGAAAGATCAGTCTTTATGAAGGTGTCCAACATGACTTCCAGAGGTTCAACCTGAAATCCAGCTAAGAGGGGCAGTGATCTACTCTAGAGATTCCAAACAGCAGGAAATCAACTTTGCAGGAATTCACAAGTCTTCCAAGTACTGGATAAAAAAATGAATGGCCACAGTCCAACAGTGGGCTGCAATCAGAACAAGATATTTGGTAAACACTTGGAATGCAGTGGAAAGCCCAAATGGCAAAAATAAATCTAATAGAGCAGGCCAGACACCAGAAATTTTAGAAAAAGGAAGGGACCAACAACAGTCTCCATGATAGCTCTGATTTAGGGAGAAGCAAAAATGTACAGAAGGTGATTTCCAATCTTTACAAATGAGGGAATGGTTAAAGTACTCTGGCAACCAGCAATCTGCCAGATAAAAGGAGAGAATAAAGTCAGGCCTGGCAAGAGAGAAGCTGCCCTCCTAGAATGGAGGACGCTGATGTTAATACTGCTACCTGAAACCGCTGACAATGTGGTTGAGCATCTGTTTGTCGAGAACCAGTGACTGCCAGACTGTCTTGCTAAGAGCTAACTATAATCAGTGACTGCCGGACTGTCTTGCTAAGAGCTAACTATAGAGATGAGGCAAGAAAAAAGCAAATAGGACCAACATGAAGGTGAACCGCTGGAATGCACACTAAGTCCACATTACCAACAACAGAATTTCAAACAGCGGACACGTTGAGCAAAAGAAGCACTATATATGTATATGTATATATATATATATATATATATATATATATATATATATATATATATATTTATATTTACACACACACACACACACACACACACACACACACACACACACACACACACACACACACACACACCCTTCTTCAGTGTGTAAAAAAAATGGGATAAAACTCAGTATGATTTATACAAAACACAGCCCAAAGACATTTGCTAATTAAGACATCAATTATAATTTAAAGCCGTAGTATAAAACTAAGCATACTATTTCTAACACATAAAAACAAAGTATATAACATTTACTTATTATTTATTTCATATTTGTTAATCGGCTTGGTCCAGCTGAGCACAAGCCCATTTTCAGTGGAGACCCAAGAAGAAAAGCTCCAATAAAAATAATGACACTTTAGTTAGCAGTAATAGGTTTCACATAGAGTAACAGTAACTAGGACAATTTCACAGAATACATACACATAGGACGATTGTGCAGTTATGTACAAGTATGAAAAAAGAAAAATATAATAATACACAAGTAATTAAAATGATATAAGCATGTTACATTCATATAGATTATATACTTCACTTGCAATTACCTAAACAGAGCAGTGCTAGAAAACTTACTGCTCAAAAGTGGGAGAGTGATAACAGATTAAGAATTAGATAGGGTCCTGGCAGGGGCATAACCATGTTTTCTGGAGAAAGTTTTTTTTAGTTCTTTTTTAAAGCTGCTAGTTTGTGTAATGCTACAAAAATTAGCAGGGAGGTTGTTCCAGAATTTTGTTATGGAGGACTTACATAAAAAATTGCCAATGTTCTTTTTGGTCCTATAGGTTTGAAGAAGGAATTTATCAGTACTACATAAAGGACAGGAAGGGGTATAGTGGATGACTAGACTAAAGAGAGAGGGACAAGCAGTGGGCTTATTGAGAAGGAAGTGGGTTATATGGAGTTGAGATAATTTGAGATGATGGGGAAATTCAATCCAATGTATCTTATTGAGAGCAAGGCAGTGATGGGTGGAATTAGATGGATTAGCTGAAAATTTTGCGATTTTATTGTAAGTTTGCTCCAGCTTGGTGAGCAAGCAAGACTGAAGGTTAGTAAGAACTGGGGCTCCATACAGGAGGGTGGGAAGCAGACAGGCTTGGGGCAGGGATAGTCTTAAATCTGAGGACAGAAACTTTTTATTGCGATATCGACAGAGTTTTTGATTAGTTTTCTTAATCAATTGGCGGATGTCTAAGTCAAATTTTAGATGGTTGCCAGTTGTCATTCCTAGTAATTTTGTGGGAGTTTCAGCATTAATTATGGTTTTATTTAGGGAAGAGATGGAGAAGGAGAGCTTAAGGTGAGCACTGGCCTTGGGGACAAAGAGAAGGAGTTTTGTTTTTTTTAGGATTCAAAATAAGCTGATTTTCATTTAGCCAGTTTTCAACTGAGAGAAAAGATTGTTGAGTTTGTGTCTGGTGCTGTGAGATTGAGTTTGAGGATGTGGTTAGAGTAGAGTCGTCTACATATTGCATGAGGGTAGAGTGGGAAGTGAAAGAATAGGGGTCATTGGTAAAGATGTTAAAAAGGAGGGGTCCCAGAATAGAGCCCTGTGGTATGCCAGTATGTACTGGCAGGAAACTAGAACAAGAAGACTGCCATTTGACTGACTGTAGTCTGTCTGAGATAGCTGGAGAACCAAGAGAGTGTTGAGATGGAAAGATTTAAGTAAGCTAGTTTGTTTAGTAGTTTAGAGTGTGATACACTGTCAGATGCTTTTGAAAGGTCTAAGAACACACAAGACCAGTCTGTTATTATCTCTGGCTTTAGCAATAGTGTGAGTAAAGAACAGAAGAGCTGTAGATGTACTGTGGTAGGGTCGAAACCTGTGTTCCATAGGAGTCAAGAGGTTATTGTGGATGAGGAATTTCAGTATCTGGTTATGTATGCATTTTTCGAGAATTTTGGATAGTGGGGAAAGTATACCTATGGGTCTATAATTGGAGGGGTCACTGGAGTTGCCACCTTTGTGGAGGGGAATCATGGGGAAGGACTTCCAGATGTTGGGTACAGTAGCTTCTTTAATAGATCTATTAATAAGTATTGAAACTGGGTAGGCAATAGTGTTTGCTGCTAGTTTGAGAAAGTGTGGGGAGGTAGATTGTCAGCAGAGGGAGAACAAGGTTTAAGTTTTAGAAGGAGAGACTTTATGTCGGAGGTTGAGATAGGGTTGAGTGAGAAACTGGTTTCATTATTTATGGTTTGGGGGGTAGCGCAATATATATATATATATATATATATACACACACAAAAATAAAAATACATACAAAAAACATTTTTAAAAAATCATTTTAAAATGTTTTTTAAAAATATTTATATATGTATGTATGTATATATATATATATATATATATATATATATATATATATATATATATATATATACTTTGTTTTTATATGTTAGAAATAGTTTAATAGTATGGCCTTAAATTATAATTATAATTGATGTCTTAATTAGCAAATGTCTTTGATTGGGCTGTGTTTTGTATAAATCATACTGCGTTTTATCATATTTTTTTTTTTTTACACACTGAAGAAGGGTATCACCTAAACGCTTTGTGGATACTGAATAAAATTGTGCTTCTTCTGCATTGGAATTCTGTTGTTGTTTATAGAGATGAGGCACCAGAAAGGTGGGAGGGTCTTGAGAAAGATGGGTGCCATGCCTAAGTACACTCAGAGAATAGTGGGTTATCCTTTATGATAAAGGAAGCCCTCTTGTTAGGCATATCTTGGTTTAGTTTGGCTAGGTACTCTGTTTAGTAAACTATCAAAAATAACCCTGCTTTACAGGAAAAAACTAGAGAAAAAGAAACAGTTTCAACAGTCCTGCCTCTGCTCACTGCTGTCATCCCACTGATTAAGGATCTGATTAGTTGCTGAACAAAAAAAAATGCAAAATCAGCTTCAACAGGCGCATACATGATCTCAGGTATAAACTCAATAGAAAGATTCTGACTGCGTGTGCCAGCAACTATATCTCTTAAATTACCAGTGAATATGCTGCATTTCTAGAATAGAAAAAGATCCCTCAAGTCACTTTCTAAAGCATATTTTGAGACAAATGAAAAACAAAAAGTGCACAGACTTTTGCTCAGAGGGTAATGGAAGCAGCAACTCCTAAACACAAATTAACATGTACAGCACCGAAAAAAAAAAACTACTTTAACCCCTACTGTGCTGAACTGCTCCATCTTATACTAGGCAATTGTCTAGTCTATCTGAAAGGAGTGGATTTGAAGAAGACATTCAGAAGCCGAGTCCCAAACAATGGGGCTTACAGGCCAAACATGGTCAGATACATTTCAAATTTTATAAGTATGTACAAATAACACTTTACTAGGCAGAGCCTGCAAAAGTAGAGAATTACAAGCTTTTTTAACAAAACTCTTCCAATGCTGGGATTAATGGAGGAAAAGGTCTTCACTACTGGTGTCCAAGATATCAAAAACCCTGCAAAATTCAGCAGCAGCCAAACATACTCTAATGCCATTTCCCAACCAAATCAGGACCTGAGGAAGACAGAATGGTAGTGGAAGAGCTGACATTAGTCATAACCCGGGTATGAACTCCATAAACAACAAACAATGGGAAAGAAGACTTCTGCTCAAAAACAAGGTGGGTTTAAAGTTTACCTTATTTATTTTTTTCTTTTCTTTCTTTTTTTTTTTTTACATATTAAACACTTGTAGGAGAATTCCCAGGGGGAAAATTATCAATACCGACTACAGAATCTGTGCCCCTGACTTCCCCTACATCTAAAGAGGTTGGTTCGCTCACACCTTAATCACATAATGGTTCAAGACCAGAGGATGCAACCGATCAAGTCACACGCACTTATGGTACCATACCCACACCAGGGGACTTGGAAGCAAAAGGAGAGTTGTCCAATGGCCTGTCGATGGCTAAAGCTACTCAGTCACAAGCTATAGGCTAAGGCATGTTTTGTAATTTATTAGTTTGAGTTTTAGGTGCATAAGGGGTAGATTGGGCAGGGTGAGCCACCATATCAGATTCCAAAGCAGGAGATAAATTTATAGTTAGAGCAATACCAAATACTATCTGCACGGTCAGCCACATATCCAAACAGACAAAATCCAGTATTCTCCCTTAAAACAGGGAACTAAAGTCTATTTCTCCAGGGATACAATTCTGAATACTGCACTAAGCAAAAGGATAACAATTTCAGTAATCCAGCACCAAACACAAATACATGTCCCTAGGCATCCAGAAATAACGGCTATAAACAGCTCCAAAATAATAAAATAGTCATAGACAAGGAAGTAACAATAAACTTAATAAAAATTCTGCCAGTAATGTTCCATAAACAAAACTGCCAGTATATGCCACAAAGGTCTCAAAATTTAGGAAATAAAGGCTACAAGTAGCCCCAAAATAATAAAGACATCACAAAATAGTGTTAGACAAGGAATTAAGTATTAAATTTCCTATCAGAAATGTTTCAGAAACAAAATGGAGCCAAAATTACAATTTAAACGTAAACTTTGTTTAAAATGTCATCAAATTTGTATACATGAAGATATGAATAAAAAAATGTGAAAACAGTAAGCTTTTGTTTCAAAAAATTCAGAACAACATTTTAAATCAGTGGAAATAACAGCCACAATTTACTTGCGATAATGGCAGAGTGAGGCAATAAACTAAAACAACCCCAGTACAGAAATCTATCAAGAATTCACCAAACACACAAAATGTTTAGAAAGGGCTATAAATCCTTGAAAACTAGTATTTGGCTTAATATACAGCATATAATGCTATACTGCTTTCAGAAAATCAACTACTGTAAAGTTATACTTTTTTTTTCTAAAGAAACATACAAGCAAGCAAGCTGCACAATACAAGTACCACCAGAAAAGACATGAGTAGGAATAAAATAATTCAAAGATTTTCTTATCGGAGCTCAGGAGATCACAGTTGCCAGAAGGGGGACAGTCTTCTCAGAGATCCTTCTCTTCGACTGGCATTAGAAAAAAATGAGGGCTTTTGTTTGTGGCTGTGAAGGAGTATCCTGCTCTGGCAGGTGACTTGTCTTTCACAGCCACAGACAAGCAGTGGGAGGACCCCGAAGCTTTGACAGACTTTGGGGGGGGTTAAGTAGGGCACCACTACCCATATGCCAGTAAGGGAGTCTGTTTGTTGAACATCAGGTACAACAGTCAGAAGGTCTGAGGGCTGATTAAGTGCCTCAACGGAGACACATCAGACTCCAATCAATTAAAAGCAGACTTCTCAGCTTTCTTTTTAGGCTGAAGGAGGTCATACAAGGATGACTAAGTAGGGATTCTAGCACAAGCCAATATTTGAAGTCACCTGTTTTCAATGTAAAGTTTCAAAGAAAAGAGATGACTTTGAATGGTCTCTGGTAAAAAGGACCATCACATAGAAAGTATAGTGGTGGAAGCTGCACTTACCATAATAATAGGTGTTCAAATTCCTCACTGCTGCAGTAGCCTTTTGGATATATGGATTGTATCTTGTCCAGAATTCAACAACTAGACAGCTTCACAAAGCTCTAGCTTCCTACCACACCTACACTCTGTCTGTTGATTGAGGTGGACCTTGGAAAGAAACCAGCAGTCGGAGTGTAGAAAACTTCAGGACTTTCTTGCCCATAAAGTCAGAAAGAGCTTAACCATCCTGAATCTCTTAAGGACATAACAGTAAATAAAAACTTTATATCCCAAAAAATGTGCACAGATGTGGGGGATGGTGGCTGAGTACACCTACTGCAGTAGTGAGGAATTCGAACATCTACTGTTATGGTACATGCAACTTGCACAACTGTACTATTTTTATCATTCTCACTGCTGTAATAGCCTTTTTGCTATATGGGTTGATTACCAAAGCCTATATAATCATGGAAGAGGAAGGATATAAATCCAGGAGACACCAGAGAATGGTTCTAGCAAAACCAGTCCTGGACCTGGAAAATGAATCCAGTTTATATTGTTTTGTAAAAGTATATACAGAAGGCTACGTTGCTGCCTCTAGAATGCTTCTAGAGTTCACCCATTTCCAGTTATGCCACTGTAGATCCCAAGGCTCTAGCAGAATGTGCCTTGATACTGCCTAGAATAGATTTACCAATAGTTCGGTCTGTTTTGACATAGGTTGTCCTTTCTTTGTCCCATCATAAGAAATAAACTGTTGATGTGCTTTTCTAAAGGACTTAGTTCTGTCAAGATAGTACCTGTGCTAAGTATGCACATCCAGAGTTACGTAGTATTCTTTCTCCCTGGTTCTCCGAGTTTGGACAGAACACTGGGAGAGTAATGCTTGATTCAAAGTAAACTCAAACAACTTTGTGCATAAATACTGGATTTGTTCTTAATGTGACTGAATATCTATGGATAACAAGACCGCGTTCATTCACCAACTCAGATACTCTTCTAGCAGATGTCAGAGCAATACAGAATACAGACTTCCATGTAATGAACCTTAAGTCTGCCTGATGAGCTAGTTTAAAAGGTGAAATAGTTAAATTTTCCAGCACAAAGTTAAGATCCGAGGAAGGGGGTCACCTTTTTTCTAGGAAGCCTCAGATGTAGAACTCCCTTCAGAAACTTTTACAAAAAACAGAGAATAAGGGAGAGGATCAATGGGCAGACATGCTGAAAAAGCTGCTAGGTGTATCTTGCTACAAGAGTAAGACAGGCCAGAGGAAAGTAATTCCAAATATTTCAGAAGCAGTAGTGCATAATTCCTAATGGGGCCCTGGTTATTAGCTACGCACCAACTAGAAAACCATTCCCACTTGCCAATACAAGATTTCCTAGTACAAGGTTTTCCTGCCTCCTTTAGTATATGCTGCATGTCCTCAAGAAAAAGGTGCCTAATAGGAATTAAAACTGAATCACCCAGGCAGTTAGTTAAACTTGTTTGATACCGGGGTGTAACCAAACTCCCCCTTCTCTTGTGTGAGTAGGTCCAGTCTGTCAGGAAGTTTGTGTTAATTGCCCTTGGCCAATTCCATAAGAAGGAAGAATCGATGCTGCCTTGGACAAAAGGGAATCACCATAATGATTTCTGAAGAGTCCTTCTGAATCTTTAGAATTACCCTGGGTATCAATGGAAAGGATGGAACTGTATTGAGGAACATTCATGACCATGGGAATGAAAATACATCTGTCTTCCAAACTTGCTTGCAAGGAACTCCGGTGCAGAATTTGTTCAGTTTTTTTTTTTTTTTTTTTTTTTGAAGTAGACAAACAGATCTTTTTGAGGTGTTCTCCACAACTGGACCAATTCCAGGAAGACAGGGTCTGCACTGGTCCTGCTGTTTTTCTACTACTAGCTTTTGCACTGACAGCATGTAACATGATTACAGAGTTAAGGAGTGCTGTAGAGCTACTTCCAAAGCCATCACAGCCAGCCTGCAGAGAGGGTATATGACTTGATGTCCCCCTGTTTAAGTGCCACATCACTGTGGTGCTGTCTGCAGTCACCTGAAGATGCCACAGGGAGATGATGATGAGATTTTAAGGCATGGATCACTGCCAACATCTTTGACATTTGTGCACCTTAGTCTGTCTGAAATGTTCCACAGGCCTGGTACCTTTACCCTCATAGAAACTTCTGCCCAAGCAATATCTGAGATGTCTGTAATTATAGACTGACTCTTGATCTGAGGAGAAAAGGGGAGACCTGGATTTATAAGGCCATCTATCATCTAAACTAGTGAAGTTATTTTCTGACAAAGCTCAAATTTGGAATGTGAAATGCCAGAGGAAGAAGATGTTGGGTCCACGTGTTTTTTTTTCAAACCACTGAATTTTTTTCATCAGTAATCTGGCAACAGGAATCATAAGAATCATAGAAGCCATGAATCCTAGGATCCTCAGGTATTCTCTTGGCAAAAGTGTGAGACTGACTGGAGAAAGTCAAGGAAATGTACTGGATAAACATCCTTCTCCTGTTTATGAAAAGTCTTTTACTGAGAGGTGCTTGGAAGACAGCCCAGAAACAATCCAGTGTGACTGAGCCAAGGAAGATATCTGTGCACTCATCTGGAACCTGGGATTGGTAAGAAGAGATGAAACTCGTTACGGACTTCTGACAACTGGAAAAAGACTATGCAAAGGTAAGCAAGCCATCTAAAAAAAGGAAATATTGGAATGTCAAACAGTCTGCAATGAGCTATCACTGGAGCTAGACACTTCATAAACACCACTGCAGATGCAGCTAACTCAAAGGGTAATGCAGAGGACTGATAATGTGACCTATACATAGAGAATCCAAGAAATTTCTAGACACCTGTGGCTATGGGGATGTGACAAGCATCCATTATATCTAATGCTGCCATGAAACTCAAAGGAGGAACAAGAGTTAACAGAGTTTGAAGGGTCAGCATTTTGAATTTTGGTACTTTCACTTATAGATTGAGAAAGAAAAGATCTAGAACTAAACTTCATGAAAGCTCTTTCTTTGGAACCAGAAACATACTGGAGTAGAAGCCTTTGATCTAAAAAAATAAGTTATGTACTCACCATAATGTTCCAGGTGTATTGTCCATCTTCGCCTTCATTCTTACTAGGATGGGTTCCTATCTGACCCTCGGCTCCAACTCGACCTTTATATTCAAGCTTGTGGTCATCTAGCAGCTTGTGGCTAAACTCTATCACAGCATGCACCAGAACCTCCCCCCCAGGTCTTGTTTGCAGTTATAATAGTAGTATGAAATAATCACAGTAAAACAGCTCAGAGTCCAATGAAGAAGGCCAGAGTATAATGTTATCCAATTGTACCAACTCAGTCTTCCAGGAGTAAAAATGGCCGGGGGAATGGAGGGTGGGATGTAAGAATGACAGTGAAGATGAAAAACACACATGGAATGTTATGGTGAGTACATAACTTCTTTATATATGTTGTTGTACTATCTCGCCTTCATTCTTACTAGGATGGGACAGCATCCCTAGCACCATCTTTCTTGGGTGGCTCAAGGGAGAATATTCTTCAGAATCGTGGAACCAAAAGAAGCATTGTTCCTAGAGGCCAAATCAAGATTATAATGAAGGTATGTGATCTTGCCCATGGTGCCACAGCACAAATGGTATCAACTGGTAGTTTAGCCAGAAAGGCAGAAGAGGTTGCAATGGCTCTTGTAAAGTGGGCTTTAACTCTTTTGGGAAGATCTCTATTTTGAGGCTTACAGATGAAAGTCATGCAATCTGAAAGCCACTTTGAAAGTGTTAAGAGACTGAAGTACCTTTCTTTGAATTTGAAAAGGAGATAAATAGCTGGTCAGACTTTCTGAAGTCCTTAGTCCTGTGTAAGTAGAAACGTAACTGCATATGCACATCCAGTTGATGTAACATGTATTCTGCCTTATTCTCGTAATTTGGGTAAAAGACTGGCAGCTCTATAGACTGGTTCAAATTTGATTCTGAACATACTTTTGGCAGAAAGGAAAGGTTTGCTTGTAAGGAAACCCTGTCTCTATGGAAAAGCAAGTGGGGGGGCTTTATTAACAAGGCATGCAGCTGACACTCTTCTAGCAGAGGTAATGGCTATCGAGAATAGTTTTCCATGTCAAGAACCTCAGTTCGCAAGATGATGCTAGCTCAAATGCGGGAAAAATTAAACGAGATAGGACTAAATTTAAGTCCCATGGTGCTGAGGGTGTTTGACAGGTGGTCTTAACAACAAGGTACCTTTAAGAAAAGCTTTACGTAGTCTGTGAGACATAATGCTGAAGCCAGATTCACCTAAATGGAAATTAGATATCGATTCTAGCTGAAATCTAGTGGTAGCTGCAGCTGTGCCTTCACTGGATAGCTTTGCCAGGAATTCTGGAATGGAATTCATTGGGGCAGAAAAAGGGCTAATATGATTATGAGAAGCCCATAATGAGAATCTTTTCCATTTGCTTTATATATCTTTCTTGTTGAAGCCTTATGAGAGGAAATTAGCTTGTGCTTAAGTGAAAAAGAGAGGTTAGGAAACCTGGCTATTGTTGGAATCGGAACAGCCAAGCTGTCAATTTGAGGGTCTGAAGGGAAGGGTGGAGTGTTCCTGAAGGATGAGTCAGAAGCTCTGGAACTGGGTCCAGCAACCAAGACTCCTCCTGAAGATGAGGCCATAGAAAGGAGAACCAAATCAGACGAGGCCAGTATGGAGTGATGAGTATCAAGTCCCTTCCCAAGAATTTGGCTTTCTGAAGTACTTTGGGTATTAAAGGAAGGAGGGGAAAAGCACAGAGGAGTCCCAAGGGCCAATCGAGAACAAGTGCATCCCTTGGTGACTCCCCCAGAGGGGGGATAAGGGCAAAGTAGCTACTGGATTTGGCATTCACGGATGATGCTAAAAGGTTGCAGCAAGGCTGGCCCCATTTGTGGAAAATCCTTTCCACTACTTCCTGTTTTAGAGACCACTCGTGAGGCATCAGAATCGCTCTGCTGAGTCTGTCCATTATCACGCTGGATTTCCCCGGGATGTGCATTGCTATCAGAAAACAGTGGGAGGAGGTCGCCCACTGCCATACCCTCAGGGCCTCTCGACAAAGGGGGTAAGATCTGCTTCCTCCTTGTTTGTTTATGTACCATACAACTGACATGTTGTCTGTATCGCAATAGTTCTCAGTGGAAGTGAGCCCTGGAATGCTTGCAATGCTAGAAGCACGGCTCTTATCTCTGGGACATTGATGTGCCAGTGAGCCGTGTGATCCTGCCAGGTGCCTTGGACTGTCTTTCCCAGATAATGCCCCCCACCCCACCCTATTTGAGAGGCATCCGTGGTCACTGTGGCCAATGGTTGGGGAAGTACAAATGGTCGACCTAGAGTCACATGAGTGGAGTAAAGCCACCAATGAAGGTCCTTTTTGCAAGTTTCTGTTATTATTTTGTGGGACATCGGCAATTCCGACTGAGTGGACAGCAGCCACTGGAGAATTCTCATGTGTACACGTGCTAAGGGGATCAGAATTATTGCTGCTGCCATGATTCCCAAGACTTTTAGGACTATTCTTGCTTGAGCCCTTTTCTTCGGGAGACGATTTAAAATCTGACGTCTTAGAACTTAAACTCTTTCTGGAATAAGTCTGGTCATCATGTTTGTTGAAACCAATTCTGCTCCTATAAATACATGCTGAGAAGGCAGCAAGGCAGATTTCTCGTACTTTACTGTAATTCCTAGGCGAGTGCAGAGCTGCAAGGTGGTGTCTCTTGCTTTTATTAGTACATGCTCGGTGGTGGCGGTTAGGAGCTAGTCATCTAAATATGGAAACACCTGGAATCCTAGGCGTCTCAAGTGAGCCACAACTACTGCCATACATTTGGTGAACACTCTGGGGGCTGTAGTGAGGTCAAAGTGCAGAGTTCGAAACTGGTAGTGACTGGCTTCCAGCCGAAAGTGCAGGTGTTTCCTGGATCACCTGCCCATTTTTATGTGGTAGTACGCATCCTGGAGGTCTATAGAGCACATCCAATCGTCTTGTCCCAGAAAAGGGAATATTGACATTATTGCAGTGTTACTATCCGGAACTTGGACTTTCTTACTGATTTGTTTGAATTGCTGAGATCCAGAACTGGTCTCCAGTCCCGTTTTCTTTGGAACTAAAAAGAATCTTGAGTAAGTTCCAGATCCTATTTGGTCTGCGGGGGCTGTTTGGATGACTCTCGTCTAGCAACTTTTGAATTTCTAACATTGCCTGTTCCCTTTGACTGGGTTGAATGTCTGGGATATTTTTTATGTTTGGGACAGGGAAGGAAAAGGGTATGGAGTAACCTCTGGATATGATGCTTTGTACCCATTTGTCTTTTATTTGTTGCCAGGCTTCTGGGTAGAAAGATAAGCAGCTCCCGACTGCCGCCAGAGATGGACAGATGGGCCTCCTTTCAGGAGCACTGAAAGGGCTTACCAAAAAAAATTATTTTTCACCCTGATTCTGCGGACCCCCTCTGCCATGTGGTCGGCATCTTCCATTACTACTTCCCCCTCTGCCCCTGGAGGAATAATCACCACGTGTCCTGGAAAGCTCTCTGAGATTTTCGAAACCACATTTTGCCACTGCCTTTCTGACCTTTGGAATAAGGTCTGGTAGGCATGGAAAAACGGACTTCTACTGCAGACAGAGTCTTTCCTTCTTTCTCACACCTGGTTAGTCTGTCCTTGACTTTGGGCCCAAACAGGGGTGAACCATCAAATGGGGCATTCACAAAGGAAGATTTAAAGGGCTCTGCAAAGTCGCACAAATGCAATCAAGAATGCCTCCTTAGGGAAATTCCTGAACTCACTGCTCTACTTGCTCCATCTGCTGCATAAGAAATCAGTCTCATGGAGGAGTTGACAAACTGATTTAGGGTAGAGAGCTGAGAGGACACTATCTGAAACCCCTTCAGCTACTGAACCTAGAAGAGCATCTCCTAGCATTTTCAGGATGTCTCTCTGTAATCTAGTAAAATGGGCAAAGTAATTCAGTGATCTGAGGGCAAAAGTCACCGAAGAAAAAATGCGCTTTCTATATCTGTCCATTGTATGAGACTCCTTGTTTGGTGAATGAACAGATGAAGATGTCTCAGAGTTCCTTCTTGGTGGCTACTGCCACCACCATAGCATCCACTGGGACTCCCTTAGTTAGAAAGGTCTTGTCTGATGGGGATGTGATAAATTTGTTTGACCTCCTAGGAACAGGTTCCATTGAATCTACAGACTCCCACACCTTCTGAGCAACTTGGTCCATTGTTCATCAAAAGGTGAAGACACCCAAGTGGTGGAAAGGTGAGATCCGAAGGCCTTCAGGTATACAGACTCCTCTGTTGAAGGTTTGGTGGAGTTCCAGCTGCCTCTTGTTTCAGTATTTCTAAGATGTCTCCAAAGGAGACATCATCAGGAGGTGACCGTGGGGACCCTTCAGCTTCAATGAGGTCTGTATCAGAAGTGATGGACTCCTCTGGGGGTCTAAATGCTTCCTCTTGCATAACCTCTTCCGAGGGACCTCTTCGGAGGGATACTCTGGAGAGGTTTTGGAATTGTGGGGAGTGCCCTGTGGGGCATCCTGATACCTAGGATCTCTGCTTCCCTGTGGATGCAAGGATATAGAGGCAAATACTGGTGCTTTTGGGGGTAGAACATCTGGACATGACAGCAGAACTGTTTGTGGAGATAGTACTCTCCTCATCACTTCAAAAGCTCCCCACCCCTGATCCATGGATATCCCTGGATCCAAAGAAGTCAAGGGAACCACCGGGGATCAAGGATGACGGGCTGAGGTAGGAGCCAAGCTCACCTGAGAAAATGCCCCAACAGGCAAGGTGGGATCCGACAACTGTCTGATCTGACTCATCTCCCTGGCCCTGACTGGACAGCGTCGGCTCCTAGTCTCCTCGAGCTTCGATGGAGCCACGGACGTCGAAGCAATGGTCAGATCCAAAGATCCCATCATAGGTCTCGGATCAGAGGGTTCTACTAATATCAGCTCAGAATATTCCAACTCTGAAGTCCGCGGTCGGATTGGAGGAGGAATTAGAGCAGAAGAGGAGAATGCGGTTGGATCCGACAACAACTTGGCCAGCACTGGTGTCCTTAAAAGCCTCTGTATCACTCAATCCACATCATCGTCGGATAGGCTCCTGGAAGACTGAGTCGAGGGGGTGGAGACTTGCAATGCTGTAATATTGCTGACCTTAGAGTAGGGGAGAACGGCTCCAAGACTGGGGACCGGCTCTGAATCCCAAACTCTGCCAGCACCAAGACAGATGGTGTCGAAGGTGTAGACTTTTTGGATCCAGTGTGGAAATTTTGGCAACCTTTTTTGATGGCTCAGATAAAGCACTAGAAGAGGAAGATCTCTTCCCAGATTTGTCCAATTTAGACGTTGGGGACTTATCAGTTTTTGGTAAACTCAGACCTTCTTATATAGCCTCTGAGAAGGAGGTTTTCAACAGTCCTCTTAAAATCAATTTGTTCTTCCTCTCCTGGAGAGCTCTGTGGTTAAAGGAATGGAAAACTGAGCAAGAATCCTGGAGATGGACAGCTCCTAGCAATAGACAGAAAGTGTGTGTGAAGTTTTTTTTTTTTTTTTTTAACAGCAATAACTTTGACAGAAACAACAGTTATAGGGAATTAAAGGCGTGCACAGCCCTCTAACTTAAATGGGCTATGCCTGGGAGATGGAAAGGGGAAGAGATAGCCCTCTAACTTAAATAGGCTGAAAGGGAGGCAGTTCTCTAACTTAAATGAACTGCTTCTATCAGATTTCTGGAAGAGAGAAAACAGATAAACGACAACAAAGAGAGCCCTCTAACTTAAACGGGCTATTTATCTTTTAAAACAGAAGCTGGGGTAGAGACAACAAGACCTGGATGGAAGATGACAGGCCAATAGCAGAAAAACAGCCACAAAAACAGAAATAAATTATCGAGCAACCAATTTAACTATTTGAAGATAAATAACGAACAGTAAGCAATTACTAAAAGTAGAGAGTATAATAAAGAATATACTTAGCCAGAGCTAGCAAAACGAGCACCTGATCTTGTTTAGCGGCAAATGAGATCTGGGGAGGTTTTCTGGTGCATGCTGGGATAGGGTTTAGCCACGAGCTGGCAGATGACCGAGCTTGAATATAAAGGCGGATTCGGATCTGAGGACCGGATCCAAACCCATCGTAGTAAGAATGAAGGCGAGACAGGACAACACATCACTGGTTCTCTGACTCTTAGGGGAACAGAGTGTACAAAAACTCTTGTTTGGTTCAGAGGATGGGGAGGTACTCCTCTGAAAGGAGCTATTTGTATCCAGTAGCAACTGTAACCCTCCTAAACCACTTTTATCAGCCATGAGTCTGATACAATCTGTTGCCAAAAGGGAAGTAGAGAGCCAGTTTTTGAGATAAATTTAGAGATAGGGGGCAGGAGGGGGTACAGAAAGCTGGTATAGTCATTCTGAATTATAAGACTGTCTTTCTCTTTATGAAAAGATCCTTGTTTCTTCTTGCTCCCTCCTGCTATCTGCTTTTTGCTTCCTGTTTGCCCAGAGGTGACAGGAATTGCTTCTTTCGCTTTTTAAAAAAGGTAGAGGAGTTGGGATATTTGAAATGGGGGACATGAGAAATATCTTAGATACTCCTTAAATTAACTTCCTTCTTTCATCAGACTATTTGAGAATCTGCTGAGAGGTCTGAAATGGAAGACTTGACAAATCATACTGCCTGAATTAACTTCCCTCTATCATCATATTGTTTGAGGCCCTGAGTAGCAGACAGACCAACAAACCCTTCTGATCTGAAGTAGAATTTAAATTTTCATACTTCACTTCATCGGCAAACTTTTGATTAGGTACCCAGGCATATCTCCTCAAAACTGTAGCAACAGCAATGGGCCTAGACACAGCATCTGCACAATCATACACAAATTTGGACACTTGTAAAAGATTAGAAACAACAGTATTCAGAAAGGAGCCATCTTTGGAAAGAAGTGTGACACAGTAGTCCTTCAAACTGCATAACTCAGAATACACTTTCACATATATTCCTAAACACTAAAAGGGAAGAAGAGAAAATTGTCTTACTAAATTGGTCCAATACATTGCCTTTTTCATCTGTATGTGAAGGATTTGTATTGATCAAAAGTCTGTTTTCAGCTGGAAAAGAAGTTGAAATGGCAGCTGGGTATGATCTTGGATGAGAAAACAACAAATTGTCTGTTTGAGGTACTTTATAAAGTCTAGCTGCCTTTTTAGGGACTGATGGTTGGGAGGCAAGATTATTAAAGGCAACAGTAAATACATCCTCCAAGGCTGGCAAAATTGGAAGAATGGGTGTAGAATGAGGTATATTCACTTGCAACATGTCATAACACCTCACTTCAGGGAGGGCACCCACCTCTTCCCACAAAAACTCCTCATACATCTTGGAAATAGTTCATGAAAATGAAAAAGTCCTCCAGGGGAGGTGGCGAAGACCAAGCTTCCTCAGAATCAGAGAACTGGGCTTGGAAATCTGCAGGAGAAGCCCTATTTCTGTCAATGTCTAATCCTCTACCACAATTTCCTCAATAATTTCTTTACTAATACTGCTCACTAGAGTAAAGATGTCTGAGCACCAAGATTAATTGCCTGGCTAATACAAGAAAATCATCTTTACAAATGATCATTTAATGAACAATGTCTAACTTTTTAGTTTTCTTTGTAGGTATCACCCTGGAATGATTAGGAGATGGGACTTAAACCCTGCCAAGAAATCTCTTTCACTGGCTACCTCAAGAAGAATCACCCAGACCCAAAGAAGCAAGTGAATGGTCTAAGGCACAGGTTCCCAAAGTGTGCGCAGCGGCGCCCCGGGGAGCTGTGGCTTCCTCACAGGGACGCCGCAAACTAATAAGCTTAGCTGCAAAATAAACGGTGAACTAATAAGCTTAGTTACTAAGCTTATTAGTTTGTGGTTCCTCTTTATGTACATTAGATTAAGTCTGCAGTTATTTAGGTGACATGTCCCATGCTGATCAACATTTCTTGCTGAATTTAGTTCTGCTATGAAGCACCGATTTCCAGTGGTATGCAGTCATGTAAAGTTACTGTTTTTGTGTTTTAAGACTTGGCCCATTTCCTTTCCTATATTTAATGAAATCAGTCAGTTGCATTCTTGCATGTGGAACCGTTTCATATGGGACAAAGTTGCAACACCAGAAAGAGTATTACTCCACCCCTTGACCCTCATGTGATGCCTTTTGTTAGAGATATGGAAGTAGATCAGGTAGTCCTCTCAGATGTCACTGATTTTCAAGGAGGTCCCAGATTTTGGTTCAAAATATGGCATTTAGCCCCCTCCCAAAACTGGTGATTTGGATAGAAAAGGGGGTGGTTTACACTTAAATAATGACAGTAATTAGAGTTGCAAGTTGTTACTTCAGAAAATGTGTTAATTCACATTCTCTATTCTATCAACATTTCAAGTTAATATTGCTAGTGTTTTAAAATGTGTCACTGATACTCCTGGGTTTGCCCCTGTTTCTGGAGGTAAGCAGAGAGCTAGATAACTTATGAACATTCTGGGGAGAAATATGGTTCAGCAGTATTTACTGAACATAAGGAAACAGGTATGAGCTGTTGCAGTTCTAGGTTATTAAGGTGTGGAAATTATCCAGCTGAGGAAAAAGTTTAGCAGTGCAGTTTGTCTTTTTAAGAAATAATTATTTAAAGCAGAGTCTTGTGATTGTTTTTCTTTTCCCTTGTTTTGAAAGCATTACTGTTAATATAGTTAGCTGAAGTTTTCTATGGTTCTTGCTCCTAAATTTGTAAGTTGAATCTTGTACATGCTTTCTTATGAGTTGTACAGTGCTGTTTGACTAAAAAAGCAAGATCGTGGTGTTGCATGTTATGTATATATCTCTGTGGGTCATTAGCTGCTGTTTAAGATATTTACCATATTTATACAGTGTGTCAGTGTATTGATGTAATACAGAAGTAAGGCAGTAATCCACTTGCCTGTAATATTCCCAAAATCAGTAATAGTTTATTTTTTCTTAAACACCTTTATATACCTTTACTGAATTATCACTTGGAACATAAGCACATTTACATTTATGTAAAATTAATAAACTGTATTAAAACGTTAAAATTAACAATTATTCTTCATATATATTACTATATATCGTATAACCTAAGCAGCATTACATAAATTATTCAATTCCTGACCTTCTTTTAAACAAGAAGCATCTTTATTAAACCATCACTTATGACAATTGCAGACTCATACCAGATATGTCAAAAATGAAATTACTGTGAGTTTTAATTAACAGAGAATTTTATGACTGCATTTATTTGCTGACAGAGAAAATGGCAATGTTTACAATTGCTTCTTTGACCTAGAGGTATTTTAGTTTAAAACTGGATACAGAAACTGAAGTATTTACATTAATGCATTCTTGTGTTTATTCAACGTCAAGACAGAATTCTACACTGCTGATGAGTAAAGGGGCACAGAATATCACCTGCAGTGAGTCTGCATGTATCTGATAGGAAGTTATCTGTTTGTCTGTCTGTCCCTCCAAGTACTGGAGGCACCATTCTTGCATTTTTACCTGAAATAAGTCAGTCTAGCTTCATGCATCCCTCAGTCGCCGCCAGTACTGACTATTGCTTAAGATCGGATAAATATCCGTGGAGG
The DNA here is from genome assembly GCF_019279795.1 of Protopterus annectens. Lineage (NCBI taxonomy): Eukaryota > Metazoa > Chordata > Ceratodontiformes > Protopteridae > Protopterus > Protopterus annectens. Next base: position 519,806,567 of record NC_056750.1, read on the forward strand.
AGAGGCACCAACTACTGTACTGTGGGAAGGAGTCGCAGCAGAGTTTAAGACGGTATGCCAGCAGTGGTGAAAGGTTCAAGCCCGATTTGGGGACTGCTTTGGCTATTACTGGTTCTTCCCCACACTTGTCACTGTGCCGTTGCAGAAGGTAGGTCTTTGGCAGTTTTGCTCCCACTGTGTTGTTGGGACATGCAGAATTACTCCCTTCATTAAAGGGAGTTCAAGCCTTGCTAAAAAATGGGTCTCGGGATTCATGCAGAAGTGGTGAGGACTGTAGAATAGCATTAGAGTACTGTGAAAGTTTTTTTAGGATTGGAGAGATGTGCTTGAAGCTTGACAGTTTATTGACAGGGAGGAGCATCGCTACCACCACGTAACGTGCGCTCATATTTATGTTTAGTACGTGTGTTATTTATTTTTACCCAACTCTTTTAATTAAAAAAAAATTATTAGCTATTTTGCAAAGTATACTTGTTAGAATTTGACAAGGGGGGGGGGCCTTGGGAAAACCTGGATTTAACAAGGGAGCCGAGAATTGAAAAAGTGTGGGAACCACTGGTCTAAGGAACAATTGTTGGCTGCTACAGGTTTACTCACTAAAGACTGAGGTACTGTTTGAACCCACGGTGGTGGCAAGGGCTCTTTAAATTCTTGTCTCTTTTAAGGTGCAACAGGAAAAGAACCCGCAAGACTGGAGATAAGTAGGCATGCTATAGCCAAACAAGCCAGCAAATGTTGCTGGAACAAGACAGAAGGTTAGCTGTCAGACAAATATTCACAAGAAGCGCACACACATTTATTTTTCCCCACACAGTCCTCTTTTTAGTGTAAAAGCATAAAAACACCACAAAAAATTGTGTCAGAAAAGAAGCATGCTATCTAAAGCACACTGACAGAAAATATATCAGATAAGTTGTGTGGAAGGGTTCTCTGTAGAGATTTACCTGCCAGAAATGAACCTTTAATTAGACTGCTGCTCCTGGGAAGTCTCAGAATTGCTTCCTCTTGAGGCAGCAAGAAAATACTGAAGATTTCTATAATGAGCAGTCAGATTGCAGGTGTGGAGGCACTCAGAGCTTTGTGAAGCTGACATGTTGTTCCATCGTAGACAGGATACAACCCATATAGCCAAAAGGCTACTGCAGCACTGAGAACAATGAGCATCACTCATTATAATTATGCTTAGGGCCTAAACAGAAGACACAGAGAATGTTTACCCTTATAAAGAGATTTATTGACCATAGTAACATTTCCCTTTCTTTGCTGACATATAAAGAACAATTTTGCACTAGATATTAAAGGCAAAAAAAAAAAAAGGGTCCTCAATGGAGTACTTAACTGGCCAAAAATGACTATAGCTGGAATAACTGACAGACCGTGACACAAAATCTTCATTCACAGACTACTGGCAAAAAAGTTCTGAAGGTTTTCACGTCTATACATTCATTAGCGGTGGTGCAGCGGTAGCGTTGTTGCCTCACAGCAAGAGGTTCTCCCATTCGATTCTCGGCTTGGGTTAGGACGGCCTTCTGTGTGGAGTCTGCATGTCCTCCCCACTGTCGAGTGGGCGTTCGAAAGACATGCGTTGAATGAGCGTACCTTCGTTGAAGGTTGGGCGTCGGGCTGGCAACTCGACACCATAAAAACCAACTGCCAATTATTAGTGGACCGGAGTTCCGCTGTGGCGACCCCTAACCAGGAAAAGCCGAAAGACAAACAACAGCAGCAACAACATTCATTAAGTACTTGCACGTAGTCTCCTGCACAGGTCAGATATATAGCATCACATTAATGTACCCAAGCTTTTGTAGACTGAATGGATATATAGTATCTGTGGGCAGGACACATCCCATAAGTCAGGAACTCTGCAACAGTAATAAAGAAACAAAAGTTATGCACTCACCATAACGATAAATCCCTGTTGTCTTCTTTTCATCTGGTTCAACATGTAGCTCATCAAATCTGTCAGAATCAGACCTCGGCATCTTATAATAAAGCTTTGGATCAGAGAGCCCTGACTTCTTTCCTACCCACAATCCTCCTCTCCTGCATGAATTACCTCAGATCAAGTTTCAAGTTTGGTGAATGACCATAAAAAGTCACAGTAAAAAGTGGCAGGACCCAGAAATAATAACTAATCCAACTTTATTATGAAATAGTTTGTCCAACCTGCTGAATGAATTTGAATACAAACTGGGTAAATTTCGTAAGTTACACCTGGAGAATGAATATCTATTAGAGTCTGTCCACTTGAAGGTACTCCCAAAAAGGACTTAGAATATGGAAATTTCCCACTGGGTTGGTTTCTGGCTCTGCATTTCACAAAGAATTGCTTCTACTGTTTGATAAACAAGGTTGTGAACTCTTGGAATTAATGATGAAACATAAACTTGGAAATGAATGTCCTGCTGAAGGATGTGAAGACACTACATAGTCATATTATGGAGCATATGGACTATTCTTCCCATAAAGGTCAGTATGCCAAGGTTTTTCATGATGTGGATCAGCAGTGTTCTATTGTTTTGGAGAGAAAGAGATGGAAGTTGGATAGGTTGGAATATCAAAATGGGAAAGCCTACCCGCAGCCCCCACATTCTCAACAGTGGGGGGGTGTTCATAAAACATACAAGTATCCACATAACCAAGACGCCTTTAGTAACAACACCGATGAGCAGGATTTGTTGGAAGATGAGATTTCTGACCCCCCCCTTTAGGGGTACAATCACCGGCCCCAAGGAGGTCGGACAGACTCAAGGGGGAAGAATCAGCAACAGCAGCAGAGACAGTCATGGCAGAACTACAGGCGGGGGCCCTGGAAGAAGAATAAGGGTTGCCAGCAGGTATGGAATTAAATACGAGTATGAATTAGCAGTTTTTTGAGACTGAAATAGAACATTCATGTCAGATGATAACCAACCAATCAGGGGATTTCAAGGTGTATAATTACAGTGGGCAAGTGGTAAACGAGAATTTTGCAGAATTGTTATCAAAAAGCATGTCTTTTATTTTCACAAAAAGATCTAATTTGTCCAAGACTTTGGTGGACTTAACACTGTTTACTAGGAAACTGAACCTGGGGCTTTGAAATATGTGAATCAAGCTGAGTATCAGGCAAATTGCCTAAGAGTGTCTAGTACATTTAACCCCCCCCCCCCCGCATCCACTCTTGGACATCTACGACAGAATGTGGAATTTTAACCTAAGACTTGGCCTTGGTTATAGAAGACAAAGGGGTCTCCATAACATCCAAGGGGAGGAGTTACAGGCAATTAGGAGTATAAAATTGCAAGGCATCCAGTTCGTGAAACTGGATAAAGGGGGAGGGGTAGTTTTGATGGACAATGTTATTTACACCAGTAAAATGTATGACACCTTGTTCCAGGATTCATATTTCCAGATGTCAAAAAATGAGGTACACATGGCCTATAGTAGAATCTACCCTGTTTGACATATTTATGCAGGGTCAAATTTAAAAGGAAGAATATGAGCATTTGTGTATAAAAGAGGCTGTTATCCCCACAATATTTGGAGTCCCTAAGCTCCACAAAGACATAGTTAATCCACCATTTCGTCCAATTGTGGATGCCAGAATTCCATAATGTCAGCTATTGCAAAGTACTTGGACTTTAAGGTAAAACCATATGTTCAATCAGTGAAGCAACTCGTAAAAGATTCTTGGCAATTTTTACAGATGTGTAATGATGTGGGGACAGTTACTCATGGCCTGTTTGTTACCATTGACATAAAAGATCTGTATTCGGTGATCCCACATGATGTGGGACTGGAATGGTTTGCAGAATCTTTACATTTTCATTCAGATTTGGATCAAAATAAAATTAATTTGCTTTGTGATCTTATGGAACTGGTTTTGTACAATAACCACATATTTTTTGAAAACCATTTTTTTCCTGCAAACAAAAGCTGTGGCCATGGGTGCAGCTTGTGGGGTCATCTATGCCAATGTGTTATGACTACCTGAGAAGAGAAGTTTTTGTTTAACAGTAGCTTCAAAGAATCCTGGACCATGTACACAAGGTACCAGGGATGACATTTTTCTCATACAGACAGGGCACCAGGAGACAATTTCGAGTTTCAAGTAATACATCAACAGTTGTACTGGTCTTCTAAAATTTTCATTTGAGGTGAATGACCAAGCCATTGTTTATCTGGATGTGGCACTAAGAAAGGACACCAATGGGTGTTTGGCATCTAAAATATATAGGAAGCCCACATATTCATTTTTTTTTTACATTTTGAAAGTTGTCACCCTCTCCAGCAGAAAAAGGCAGTTTTAAAAGGATAGCTGGTTTGGACAGCACAAATGACATCATCATATGAAGACTTTATTGAAGAATGCTTTTTGTTAAAATCCATGTTTTTGGGACGTGGATATCCTGACACCTTTGTTGACTCATCTGTAGATGAAGTCATGATTAAAAGGTAAAAGAATGTATATGTGCCTATTTTAAAGCCACAGTTGACACCCTTGAGTAGGCTGGGGGGGGGGGGGTCATCATTTAATAGGAGGCCTGAAGTAATGACTGAAACGGTTTTGGCTCTGATTGATAAGTACAAGAGTTCCTTTATCACCACTTTTTCTTTAGACCAAGCAGAGGTTAGAAGAATAATCATGAAAAATTGGGTAATTATTTGGGAAGATCATGAGTTGCCTAGAAAGTTGGGAGGCAAGCCAACAATAAGTTACAGGAGAGGTAAAAACTTAAAAGATTTCCTGGAAATGCCTGTTAATTCTTCCTCATACAATCAAGATTTTACAATGAAAATATGTGGGTTTTGTACAGCCTGCCCCTATATAAAATGTACCCAGGCATTTGTTATCAATGGGAAGATGTATCAAATGCAAAGTAATTATAACTGTAACACAAAAAGAGTTGTGTATGCAGCCCTATGCGAGTCTTGCACCACCTTTTATGTGGGCAGGACGGAAAGGGCATTGAAAGATAGGATAAGGGAACATGTGTATGCCATTTCTAAAGCAAAAGAAACAAATGCTTTGGCTAGGCATACTAAATTTCATCCTACACATTGTTTTAAATTTGTTGTTTTGGAGAAGTTGATTTAAAATCCAAGGGGTGGTCCTTTGGGGTTGCATTTGAACAAAAAGGAACTGCCCTAGCAATTGAAATGTAATGCAAGTGCGAGTCCAGGCTTAAATGAGTTGATATTTGCTAGCCAGTTTTAAAGCTTAAAGCTTTTCAGAGATGAGTGTTTTTACATACATACATACATACATATATATATATATATATATATATATATATATATATATATATATATATATATTATTAATAATACTTTAATGGCTTAGTCATTTTTTTCATCTTTTTTAAGTATGTTTTTAAGTGGTTCTGTTAGTATTATGTGATGTATTTTACAATGCTTATAATTGTGTGTGGGCTCTTTAAATGTGATACATTGGAAGTCACATGATAATGGGGTGTGTGTTTTAAATATGGTGGAGTATTCAAGTGAATCTCATCTGATGAAGTTTATTACAGACAAAAGCACTAATCCATGGTTATTTTTGTAAATAAACTTAGATTAGTTGTCGTTTTTGGGTCCTGCCACTTTTTATTGTGGATTTTACAGTTTGTGGTTGGTGTTTGTGTATTTGACCATAAAAAGTCATTATACATAAATATGAAAAGATATATATATATATATATATATATATATATATATATATATATATTTATTTAACAGGACAAGGAAACAGGAATAAACACTATAATGTGTTAAGTATAAAGGATCAGACAGGTTCCAAAGGAGAACCTGCCATTGTTTATTTTGAAATGGTGAATATTAAGACCTTCAATTAAATGGACATGTTCCTGTGAAATGTAAATTCTGTCAATCCTAGCCCAGTTTTTGTATCTTGGGGAATAATATGTAAATTCACTCTGAACTCCTCAAACTGATTTTACATCTTCCATTCCAAATATTTTCATAAATTTCTTCAAAAGTCAACTCTCCTTTGTTATACTTTCCCTTCTGAGCCACCCAGATACATCTTCACTGCTGCAAATCAAATTGCAGTCCCCACCAATAAGTAATATTCCTTGCTGAAAGCTGTTTATTTCTCCCAGAATTTTCTTAAGCTCCTTTATTGCAGTTTTAGGTGGAATATACATGCCAGTGTAATCCTCCTACCTTGCCAGTAGCCCCTTAGTACTACAAATCTACCATTATTATCTTTTGCATCCTCTTCTATCTCTACCGGAGCACCTCTTGCAAATTAATGTAAATACTCATCTTTTCCATTGTCCCAGGTATTCTGCTGAATAAACATCCTGAAAAACTTTCTTTATCAAATTCACATGTTCAGTTCTTTCAAAGTGTGTCTCCTATAGCATAGCTATTAGCACTTTACATTTTTAATACAGTTCACTACTCTTTCTTTTCTGTATTTACCTGTGAGACCATTGACACTTAAGGACATTACAGGAAGCATCATTGTAATGAAAAGTTATTATTTCCACCTTTTATGTACAACAGCTTTTTTATTAAATCTCTAGTTCCAGCTTTTGCATTATATGCATAGCCTGTTTGGCAGGTTGAACTTTTATACAGTTGTTTCTTGTCATATCCATTTGAGCCCAAGTCACATCTTACAAAACTTGTTTTATTGAAAGCCCTCAAAACATCCCCAGTACTCCCTAAAATCCATTAACTCAATACTAACACACAAAACTATGCGCATCTTCAAATACTGATGTTTTACCCTCCCAACAGAACAAATGCCCCTAACTGACAGCCACACTCAGACTTGAGTTAATCTATAAGAAAGGTTATCCAAGCTAAGATGCATGGTGCAGCCTGCGCTTCTACTAAGTTCTGTCTGTTTTGTCTTTTCTCTATACTCTCCCAGCTGGTATTCTGCTGGTAGGATTGCATCTTTACTATTAAAGATCTAGGTTGCTTTTTCATAGGCAGCTTTGGAGCATATACACGATGTGCCATTTCACTTAACTTCTGCTGTGGAATACAGTCCAGTTGCTTACTTGTGCTTCCATAAAATTAATACAGGCTGTTCCTTCCAGTTTGTTTGTTTGATACAGCTGAAAATCTCAGGTTTTCCCTACATGTTCTGTACTCTAATTCTCTTATTTTTTGAAACATCTCTTCTTGAGCAGTCTCATATTCAGCCAGCCTTTTCTTCATTTTGACCTCCGATGTTTGCGATTTTATCACCTTATCTGAATATCTGTTTAAAGCTTCTTCCATTTTTGTCCAGCCTTTTGTTGTATCATCCTGTGCACTTCTGTGTGTCCTTGACCTTCAGTCCAAACAAAGTGGAACCATCATATGCAGCATTGCTAAAAGTGTTTCTGAAGCTTTCTGTAAAGTAACACAGCTGCATCCAAGCATGACGATGCACTGTCATACCAGTACTGGCTGCATAGGCTGCACCATCTTCTGCATTAGAAAGCAGTCTCATCATTACAGTCAAGGTAAATTGTAGAGTACACAAATGGAACTCCACACTTTTGGAAATCTACTGGTAATTTATCCACCAGAAAATGTGAAAGTTCTTTAATCAACTTTCTCTGTAAACGTGTCAAGTAAGACGCATAGTTCAGTGCACAAAGAGAGAAAGTGGCTGAAGCATATGTCCATTTTCCCAATCTGTCCAAGGCCCCAGACTCCCTGTTAGGGGGGATGAACAGAGTAACTCTCCTCAGATAGTTCCTTTCTAGTGGCTGCTGCTACCACCATGGCATCTACTTGGGGACTCGTCCCAGAATTTCCTATATTTGGGGGCAGTAAAAATTCTGTTTTTGTAAAGGGATGTACAATGCCACATCAAGCTCCTTCCAAGCATTATGAGTGATAAGTTTGACTAAAGGGTCAGTAGGTGGAATCACCCAGGACATTGACTGGCTGGACCCAAAGGCTTTGAAAAACACTGACTCATCAGAAGAAGGAGCTTTGGTGGACCACCTCCCATGTTGCTTGGTTCATCAATTCCATGATGTATCCAAAGGTGATGTCTTTGGGGGGGGGGGGATCTTTGCGAACATTCTCCCTCATCTAAGTTTCTAAGCTGGTGACTCCAGTGACAGACTCAGGAAAGGAGTCAACATGCTTCCTCTTACAAGTCCTTTTCCAGGTAATGTGCCTTGGGACTCCTGAGGGAAATGCATAGGAATCAGATGATGGACTCAAGGTTTGAGTAGTCTCAAAGCCTAATGGATCCATCTGTTCCTGTCTACCAGAATGAGAGGAGGAGAGTACAGTCTTCACATGGAGTCTGGATGGATCTCAGCTCTGTGAGTGTACCAGACATTTTGGTCCAGCCAAGGCCCTCTCCACAGTCTTGAAAACCAACTTACCCAGTGGAGCCAAAGAAGAGCCAGCCAAATTGGAAAAATCAGAAGCCCTCTTGAATCCAATGGCTGAAGGCCTCTTCAAATGGCTGAAGGCCCTGAGGAGAACCTTGGAACTGAGCTGTCAAATGCAGAGGCCCCAAGCAGTAGCAACGGCTCCTAAAGTCTTGATGTTGGCTCTACCACTGGACCCCCGACACCAATGCTCTGGCTCTGAGACTCTGCTGGATCTGAAAGCTTCAGAGTTGAGCAAGTGAGGGATGATGTTGAAGATGAAGTCTGGCTCTGTCAACTTCGGTACCACAGGGAGGATGGATCCAATGTACATCACCTTCGGGAATGGGGATGGAATAGGAAGCTGAGCAGATTGAGCAGTTGGGGAGGAAGGGATTGATCCTGGATCTTTTCTCAGCGACAGAGCCAGACAGACTCCCATCAGAATCAGAGTCCTCAAAACCTCATCATCAATTGGTCATCTTCGAACTCCATGAAACTTCTTGTAGATTGGCCAGATCTGGAGGAGGAAGCTACTGACACAGGCTATGAAGGCACTTTCTGCAAAATCGGCTACCGAAGCAAAGAACTGATCAGTGCCAAAGCAAAGGCCAACTTTAGAGATAGAGTCTGAATCTGAGAAACAGTTGGATCTAACTGACTAGGCACCTTTGGTGCTGGAGCCGCAATAAATGTGGGATAGGGAGATCTCTTCTTAGTTTTCTTTGGATGAGCCTCAAGAAACCTTTAATTTCTCTTTAGTTTTCTTTCTTTCTCTTTCTTTCTGTTTGGATCTTTCCTTTTCTTTATCTCTCTTCTTGTCAGAATGAGGAGAAGTGGACACCTTAGGGTCCAAGGACACTGTGGACCCTGTTTGGGGAAGAAGACGACCTTTCAGTATGAGTTTTTCTTTACTCCTTTAAGGGCTCCAGAGCCAAAGGCAGCACAGATGGAACACTAAGATCATAGGTGAGAGGGCACAAGCAGTATAAACACAGAGTGTGAGTCTTGGGAGGATATTTTATGCCCAAAGGAAGAGCACTTTTTGAAACCTGAAGACATCACAATTAAATACTTACACTGACTATAAAAGTAGTTATTCACTATGAAAAAATCTCTAATCTAAATATATTAGTATAAATAAACACATGCACGCAAATGCACATATGCATGCACACAGACGAAAAATACAGAAATACCTAAAGGGAACACCTTATGTTAAACATACATTAAATCCTAAACCTATTAAAATTTTCTAAAGGGAGGAGGAAAACAGCATTCACTTCTCATGAACTACCAGTGAACTCTCTGTCCACGTGTCTGTTTTTCACAGGCAGCAAATGAGATCTGAGGTGATTTTCAGGCAGGAGAGGGAAATTGTGGGTAGGGGAGGAGTCAGAGCCCTCATATCCAAAGCTTTGGTATAAAGTGCCGAGGTGGATCTGATGACCCACATTTTAAATCTGAAGAAAAAAAGACAGTATTGGTCATTATTATATTTCTTCACTTAATCTGGTAGAAAAATAAAGTGATTAAGCAATCTGAAGAGTTGCATCTGTTGCAACACATTTAATTTAATGAGGTGGGTAAACAGCAAAGATTAGAGTTCCCTGACTCTAAATCAGTGGACTTGCAAAATCAGGTAATGATGGCAGCACTTTGGGCTAATCTCAAGGACACTTTTCATAGTGAGATTAGCAACGTAAGCTAGTAGCTTACAAATTATATAGTAGAGATGGATATGTCAAAATATCAACTGCACAAAAAGTTGACATCCAAAGTACTGCACTGAAAACATGAAAGCTGCAGAACACTGAAAGCCAAAACATAACCCATAAAATATTTCTGAAGGGGAGCAAGCCCCCTGCACCCCCCATAGCCCCTACTAATTACAGATGCCAATTCAGAGACTGCACTACAGCAGAGAAAGCGCAAAATTCCACTCCCCACTGTAATGTAATCTCAGATCCACAGTAACATCCATAGTTCAATGTTCTGCAGCTTTGATGTTTTCAGGTCAATCTTTTGGTTGTCGACACTGTGACAGAGATCCAGCAGAGACTAAGGAGTGTGACATGAAGAAGGTGGAGGCTACAAACTCACATGAATATGCGATTGAAAAAGACATAAAAAAATGATTGGAAGGAAAAAAATGAATTCATATTTTACATACAGAGCTGGAAGTATTTAAAAAGGGAAGCAAACCAATTTGGAAGACAGGGCTCATAGAAGGAATAACGAAATTACTGCTATTACAGACAAAGAAGATGGTCACAACTGTTAGTTTTGCAAGCAGGAAGATGAATTAGACTGGTTTCCATGTTCATGCTGAACAGATAAAAGTAGAATGGGTCCACACAGTTTTGTTTCTGTCAGACACAACTGGAAATAATCTACAATCACAACATACATTGGTAAGGTTTGGAATTTAAGTTTAAAGACCAGATTCTTTGTTATGGAGACAAATGAGGGCCTGTAAAACTGATGTGTTTTTCAATGACTACATGATATGATATAAAGAGAGATCATGCTGTTTCTGGTACCCATATGAAACTGTAAAGTAAGAAAAAAGAGTTATGTACTTACCATAACTTGGCATCTGAGATATTCTATGTCATCATTCATCACCATAGGGTCTAGGATCCGACACTGGATCTGAGCTGTCAACATTTAACAGATAGATCCAAGGCTCTAGCTCCTCCATCTCCGATGATGCCCTGCTGCCCTTTAACCCCTAGATCGAGTTTGCTCACATATTCCTAAAGGCTACTCCTGCAAAGTAAAAGGAAACCACTCCAACTTCCTCCAAGATCAAACAAGGTAGGGGGATGGCTGGTGGGAAATGTGATGAATGATGACATAGGATAACACAGATGCCAAGTTATGGTAAGTACATAACTCTTTATTTGATGTTATCCATGTCATCACTCATCACCATAGGGTCAGAGTCCCCAGCTACCATTTATCCTGGGAGTCCTCAAGTAAGGACATGCCGAAGCACTCTGGAGCCAAAGGAAGACCTGCTCCTAGAAATCAAATCCAGCTTGTAATGAGATATAAAGGTGTGAGGATTAGACCAAGTGGCAGCAGCACAAATGTTATCAATAGAAAGCCTTACTACAAAGGCCGAAGAAGTTGCCACAGATCTAGCAGAATGAGCCTTGACATTTCCTGGAACCATAAGGTGGTTAAGGTTATAGACCGTAGAGATATAGCTAGATATCCATTTACAAATAGTGACCTTAGAAACTGGAAGGCCATGACTGTTAGGTGAAAAAGCCATAAAAAGATGTTCTGACTTACGAAAAACCCTTGTACTGTGCAAGTAGAACTGTAACTGCTGGTGAATGTCCAAGGTATGCAGGATATACTCCCCTCTGTTGAACTAGTTGGGGAAGAATACTGGAAGCTGAATACACTGATTCAGAGATGACTAAGACTCAATATTGGGCAAGGAGGAGGGGTTCATTCTGAGAGAACCTCTGTCCTCGTGAAAATTCATGTAAGGAGGAATAATGGTGACAGCTTGCAGTTCTGAGATCCTTACAGGTGATGTAATAGCCACCAGAAAGGCCATATTCCAAGACAAAAACTTAAGATCGCAGGAACTAGCAGGCTCAAAGGGACTCCTAGTTAGAGAATGCAGAACCAGCGTGAGGTCCCAAGGAGGCAAAGGGTACTTAATCAGTGGCCAAAGCAGAAAAAAACCTTTCATAAAGACTTTACAAAGCATAGATGAAAAAGTAGACTTAGAGCTCTCATGAAAGTTAGAAATTGCCGCCAACTGAAGCTTAATAGTGGGAAAAACTTGCTCCCACTTGGAAAAGGGAAGAGAAGAACAACAGTATATCTGAAACTGAAGCAGAAAAGGGATCCAGATTTCTGCTCTTAGGCCAGACAGAGAACCTCTTCCACTTACTACTGTAAACCTTTCTAGTGGAGGGTTTCTGGGACTCCAGAATGATACATTTAATGGGAGATGCTAGCCCGGACTGTTTTATGATCATTGGAACTGGAGAAACCATGTGGTTAGATAAAGGGTCCAAAGGTTTGGTAGAAGCCCCGGCGGATGGGAAATCAGATGCTGATGGGGATCCAGTACCCAAGGTGGGTACCTTCAGATGACACCTGATGGAGAACCATGGCTGATGAGGCCAGAAAGGGGCAATGAGGATAAGGGATGTCCTCAGGTGATGCTCTTTCTGTACAACCTTGGGTATTAAGGGGACAGGAGGATAGGTGTAAAGCAGACCTGGAGGCCAGTCGTAAACTAGAAAATCCCTTGCCTACTCTCCCTGAGGGGGGGGGGGTCAGGACAAAGTACCTGCTGCATTTGTGGTTGGCTGGGGAGGCAAAAAGGTCGCAGCAGTGTTGAAAATCTGCTTCGCCACTGAAGGATTGAGGAACCACTTGTGAGGACTCAAGATAAATCTGCTAAGCCTATTGGCCAACACCCTGGAACTCCTGGGTCCGTGTGTTACAATAAGGAAGTGGCCTGAGGACATCGCCCATTCCCACACTCTTGTGGCCTCTCTTCACAATGGGTAAGATTGTGTTCCCCCCTGTTTGCTGATGTACCAGATGACTGCCATGTTGTCTGCCTGAATTGCAATCGTCCCTAGAGGGAGGCAGTTCTGGAAGGCTTGCAATGATAGAAGAAGTGCTCTCATCTCTAGAATGTTTATATGCAGCTTGGTCTCTACTGGGGACCATGTTCCTTGGACAGACTTCCCCTGAAAATGTCCAACCACCCCAAAAGGGAGGTGTCCATAGTCACTGTGGCCATGGGCAGTGGGAGAGAGAAGGCCTGCCTAGAGAGAGATCCTGAGACTGAAGCCACCACTGGATGGGACATCTGTACATGGGCATCAGTTTTATGGTCAGAGAGGGGATGAAGCAGAGTTAACCATTGGAGAGCTAAGGTCCATTGCAACACTCGTGGTACCTGGCCAAGGAAAGGAGATGAATGGCTGAACCCATGGACCTGAGAGCCCAGAGAACCAGGTGAACTGTGGGGAGTGACAGATTTAAAATCTGTGTGACCTGATCTCATATCAACTGAATTCTGTGCAAGGGTAAGGCTGCAATCTCTGAAATGGAGTCTAAATGAACCCTTATGAATTTCAATTGTTGAGTGGGGATCAGATTGGATTTCGCAAGGTTGACGGTTATCCCCAACCAACAGAAGAGGAAAATAACATAATGAACTGCCTGAACCAGTCAATGCCTCAAAGGTGCCATGAGAAGCCAATCGCCGAGGTACAGAAAGACCTGGAACCCCTGCAGTCACAGGTGAGCCACTACCAAACATTTGGTAAACACCCGGGGAGCTGTGGTGACACCAAAGGATAGGGCTCTGAACTGGTAATGATTGGTTCCTAGAAAGAAACAAAGATGTCTCCTGGAATGCCTGTCTATTTTGATGTGATAGTAGGCATCCTGGAGATCCACAGAGCACATCCAATCATCCTTGCATAAAAGTGGCAGAATGGACTGAGCAGTGACCATCTGAAACATTCATTACTTCACTGAAAGATTGAGCTTGATGAGATCCAGAATAGGACATAGGTCCTCCATTTTTTGGCACTAAACAGAAGCAAGAGTAAGTGCCAGATCCTCTCTGTCCTGCTGGGACCTCTTGGATTGCGCTTTTTAGAAGAAGTTGTTGAACGTCTTTGATGCCCAACTACCTTTGACTGGGTGGAATGTCTGGGAGGTAACATCGTACTAGAGGGGGTTTTGAAACCTTGGATCAGAGATGGGCTGGGATTGGATCCGGAGACTTAGGATCTGACAGCTGTGGTTTATTGGAGGGAGCTGGCTGGAGGGATGGGGTCTTCCTCTTTTGGTTGGAAGAGGAAGCCTTCAAGGGGGAAACAAAAGGCCTCCCCTGAACCAGACCCTTTAGAAGGAGCTTGCTGCAGCACCCCACCAAAGCACTGGGGATAAATGCAGCACAAAGGTCATATTCAACCTCTAGGTGTGGGGAGCCCAAGTAATACACACACTCCTCATGCATGTCAGAATAAGGCATTTTTCAACCACACGAGGAACACTTTTTAAAGCCAGCAGGCTTATCAGACATATTCTTAAACTACAACTATGAGCAGCACGACACTAAAACAGTAAAGCACTAAAACACTACAGCCCTAATGGCTAAAGGAGAAAAAGGGCGCCAAAAACCCAACACACACACAAACTACCTAAACTAAGCTAAGAGAGGGGAGGAATTAACTACAGAAATGCTAACTCACTCAAACTACACAAGAAAAATCTACACTAGAAAAAAACTACCTGACCTAAGGTACAAGAAAAGGAAAAAGTCACTTATCTAGCCAGAGGAACACGCATCTGCATAGGAAGCACAGCAAATGGGATCTGGGGGTTAGAGGGCAGCAGGGCATCATGGGACAGGGGAGAGAGAAGAGCTAGAGCCTTGGATCCATTCATTGAAGGTTGCCAGCTTGGATCCAATGTCAGATCCTAGACCCTATGGTGATGAGTGATGACATGGATAACATCAGATCACAAAAGTTATGTACTTATAACAAAAGATCCAGTCCTTCCAATATGACATTTGAGTCCTTGAGCTCCTGCTTGGATCCGATCCAGCCAGTTCAATGCTCCAGCCTTGATCCCTTCAAAAAAATGTTTGTACTCATAATGGCCTGGCCTGCCCTGCCCCCCCCCCCCCCACGACTAACTCAAATAGAGTTTGATACCTAATAGGAAGCTATATGTATTGCCTTGGACCTAAGAGGGGGGAAGCAGGGACAGTTCTAGTATTGGATGGACTCAGTATGGAAGCCGCAAAGGAAGTCCTGACCCTAGAAAATAATCTAATTTGTAATGCTTGACAAAGGTATGGGTTGAAGACCAAGGGGCCATTTGACATATCTCACCCAACAACAATGACCTGAAAAAGGCTGTTGAACTAGAAGCCGCTCTGGTAGAATGGGCTTTGGGCTTAATTGGCAATGACTTATTCCTGGAGACATACGTAAAGGTAACACAGTCAAACATCCACCTTGACAGAGAAACTTTGGACCCTTTCTCATGCAGTCTGTTTTGTGCAAAGGAAATGAACAAGTGCTTGTTTTTTCTTGAATGGGGCAGTCCTATGGAGATAAAACTGGAGCTGCCTATGAACATCTAATACGAGCAGGACACATTTCCTTTATTTGGATACTTTGTGGGGAAAAAGAAAACACCGTAAGGTGGACAGGTCATTAGCAAAGGAGTTAGTTCTACAATAACCCTATCTTTATGGAAAAATATTTAAGAAGAAACTGAAGACGGAGCATGGAGTTCTAATACCCTTCTGGCCGAAGTGAGAGCCAGCAATAGTACTGACTTCCATGTCAAGAACTTTAAATCCACAGAAGTGGCTGGTTCAAATCGAGGTTTCGATAAGGCTTCTAATGCCATATCCAAACCCCATGGAGGAGCAGGATCCTTAAAAGGGGCCAAAGGGTAAAAATCCCCTTGAGAAAGGCTTTGCATAACTTCTGGGAGACCAAGGAGTGATCTTGAAAGTCCACGTGAAATGAAGAGTCAGCACCCAACTGTGCTTTGATGGTAGAGAAGCTATAACCCCCTGCAAACAAGATGAATAAGAAATGCAAAATATCTGCCACTGGAACTGAAATGTGGTCTATCTGAAGAGATCCGCCCAGGTGGGCAAACTTTTAATTTACTGTGATATACTTTACATGTAGGTGATTTCTAAAAAGCAGTAAGGATATGCAAAACATTAGAAGAATGGGATTTGACTGAACCATCATCGGAAATGGAGAAACAAAGCAATAAGTGTCAAATTGGAAAGATCCAGTTCAGGTTCACTTGACAAGTGAGATATTAGATCTGGAATCAGATCTAGGAATTAAGAAGGTTCTTTCACATATGGTTTGAAGATGGGAAACCATATCTGTCTGGGCCAGAACTGGGCAATGAGGATGAATTTGGCCTTGCACCAAATCTCTTTTTTTAATTTCTCCAAATTTTTGGGGGTTTCTAATACCATAATGGGAATGGATCCCATTCTAAGTCAAAGTACGATTAAAGTTCATGAAATTAGTATTGTTTCACTCTTTGATGTCAGCTAAAAGTGCTCTTCACAGCAACCGCAATGTGCCTAGTAATGACTCCTGCAATTCGTATGGAATTACATGTATTGGTAGCATATCTAAATATGATTGTAGACTCTTTTTTTTATAAGATCCATTGCTCCTACTACTATTGGAACTATCTGGGTATCTTTCTTCCACATTGCTCTCATTTCTGCTTGTAAATCTTGATATTTTATGACCTTGTCTCTCTCTCTCTCTGTACGCAGGACACTGTAGTCACTGGGTGTGGCGATTTCAATGATCAATGCTACTTTTGTCTTATTTTCTTGGACCACTATATCTGTTTTTCTAGCATCTATCTTTTGAACTGTTGGTAGTGGATGATCCCATGTGATGTAGACTTCATAATTTTCTATGATGTTTTGAGCTCACAATTCCTGTACTTTTCAGCCACTTCAATACCATAATGTTTGTACAATCCCCAGTGCAACAGTCTCACCACAGTATTATGCCTTTCGGTATACAGTCCTTCTGCCATTAGTATGTCGCACCTAGCAACGAGGCGTGCAACTGTTTCCAATTCTGTTTTACAAAACTTACATTTGTCTGTTTCTCCCACATGTTCCATGGACTTTGTAAACCAACGTGTGCATAGTCCACTATCTTGTGCTGCCAATATTAACCTTTCATCCCTTGGGTTAAATTCACCTCTCCTTAACCATTTCTGCATTCATTCCTGATCAACATGAGGTTCTTCCAGAAGTTTTCTATACTTGCAACTATATTTATGCATTTTCCACATTTCTTGTCTTCTCATCTGGTCTTTCACCTTATATTCTTTCTTTTGTTTTTGGCACATTCAGTTGCTGCCTGTTTTTTATCCACTTCTGGCTTGATTTCCATTTCTGCTCGATGCCGATATGCCTTGTGCTAGCCTAAGCAGAGAAGTCATCTCAGATTTATTCTCCTCATGTTTCAAAACTTTCACTACATTTGGGTCTTATGTGGTCAGCAGATATAGTGGAGTCCAACGATTGCAGATCTGTACATGTAATCAATTTCAAGGAGGCCTATCCCTCCTTCGGAATGGGGAATATATAATCTTGGTATGCAGTGATTTTTATAACTCATTTGATGAGCATGAAGCATCCTTCTTGTTTTCCTATCTAATCTATCCAACACGTTTTGGGATCAGTCATTCACTCCAACACTGTAAGTTAGGACAGGAAGAGCAAATTGGTTTAAAGCTTGCATTTTGTTCCTAGATGTCAACACTGTTTTCAGGATTAATTTATGTCTTCTAAAGTACTCCTTATTAAGTTTTATTTGCATTTGTTCATGTTTTATTGTTGATCCTTCAATTCCCAAATATTTATATACTCCCTCTTGCTCAAGTTCTTTTATATCACATTCTTGTCCAAAATGTTTTCTTGGTGCTGCAGATTTCCTGCTTTAAAGGTTGCTTTTAAACATTTATCAAGACCAAATGACATTTTTGTATCATCTGAAAAAGTTTTGACAACTTGCAGTTGTACTTTCTGTTCCTCATCTAATGAGCTATACAGTTTCATATCTTCAACAAAGAGAAGATGAGAAGTCTTTAGACTTTGTTGTTTTCTAGGCACCAAATTATAGCCATGGCCTAACTGTTAAGTAGACAGCTTAATGGATTAAGGGGAAGGCAGAATAGCAGGAGTGACAGAGTCACCCTGGAATATTCCCCTTTGAATTTTTATCCCTGGAATAATAATTTGTCCTTTATCATGGATTAATTGCAAAGTGGTCTGCCACTGTTTCACGGTCACTGTAATGTAGTTTATCAGTGTAGGGTGTGTATCTTATACATTTATAAGCACTCTTATCCATGAATGTGGGATACTATCAAATGATTTTTTGTAGTCAATCCACGCCATACGTAAATTCTTCTCCTTTTTACAGTTCTCCACAATGACTTTAACAAGAAATGATCCTTTGGTCCATAATGACTTTCTTTTACTGCCATAATTGAGTTTTCTTCTAAATGACGACAGATTCTGTTGGCATCAATTCCAGTGCATAGTTTATACGTCGTCAGAAGGCAAGTTATTAGTCTATAATTTGTAGGGTAGCTTGCAGGTTCACGCTTAAGTAGGAACATTGTTTTTCCTGTTGTTAGCTAAGTTGGTGTCTGCTCAGGGTGCACATATAAATAGTTCTTACTCATGGCTAAATCTTCATGCAAAGATGTTAATACTTTTAACCAGAAGTTAGGTACTGCATCTGAGCCTGGGGTTTTCCAGTTTGAGGTTTTCTTAACTTAGTTTCAGTCTCTCTGGCTGCAACGTCATCCCATTTCATATCCTGTACTTTTAAACTTATTCTTTCTTTTACTTATTCTATCCATTTAGCATCCTTGTTATGTTCCACAGGATATTCATAGATACTTCTCCAAAATGTATCTGTTTCTTCTTTTTTTGGCGGTCTTCCAATTCCTTTTACCTTGTTTCCCAATTCTCTATAAAACTTTTTTTGGGGCATCAATAAATTGCATATTTTGTACTTTTCCTTTATATTTATTTGTGTATCTTCTAAGTTTTTCCGCCTGTGCTGAGATTTTTAGTTTATTTGTGATTGTGCATGATAGATTCTGATCTAATACTGCACATTGCTTTTATCACGTCTATCTTTCTAAGTATTTTCATTGATCTGTTCTCTCTTCTATACACTTCTAACAGTTACACATCTTGTCTTAGTTGCTTTATAGTTTTCTCTATTTGATACTTCTATGATGATATTCGATTTCTCGCTTTTCTCTCCCTCACTACCCTGTTTTCTTGTGGTAAAACTTTATCAGTTATTAATTTAGCTGCACAGTAATATATCCCGTTTACTTCTGTTATATCGCAAGGATCTCTATGTACAGTCCTAATTATTGTGTTCATTTGTTTTATCAAACTTCTGATGTTTTGGATTTTATTGACCTTCTGCAGTCTGTTTCTTTCATTGATCTTAATATATCTATCTGTATTAAGTCAAGCAACTCTTCTTTTGGCTCGTTTGCTTTTAAACTGAAGGCACATTTTTTTGTTTTCCATTTCCTGCGGGCATTCTATAAAAAGTTCTACTGCATCTTCCTGTGGCATATTCTCTTCAATCTCATCCTGTGCCGTCCGTTGCTTTGTCATATGAAAACTCACTGGCCTATCACTCCTCAACATTAACTGTGTCAGAGTTTCAGAGTTTCCTGTTCCTTCCCTTACCGTCCAGCTTTATGTGAATGTTTATACTCGTTTCCTGTGGAAGGCTCCAAAATATCTTCATATAGCACCTGACCAATTGCTTCCCATTCTACTGGTTTCCCCTTAATTTGAAGTTCCATTGCTCTATCCTTTTGTGGTGCTTTCTGAAATTAGATTTTTTACACTGAGTCCTTCACTTTGGAGGTACTCCATAACCTCAGTTTCTATTTCTTTAACTCCTCCATTACTGATCTCCTTTTCTACTTTTCCTCTTTGCCTTCTTTTTTTTTTTTTTTTTTTTTTTTGTATTGTAAAGTTTTCTATGTCTGGATTCCTTTGCCCGTATTTCTCTTCAAATATCTTTGGTGCTGCTCTTTTTGTATTGATTAGTTTTGCTTTCTCCTTTGCATAGATGTTACACCATATTAACTCTCTTTTTCTATCCCATGTCCATATTTCTTCTTCAGACATCTCCTGATCTTCCTGTTTTTCCTTACTTTGGGGAGTCGTTCCATCATGCTGTGATGTAACCTATGTTAGGCCTTCTACATCAAATCCTTCACCTCACAGGCACTCCATAACCTCAACTTCTGTTTTTTTTTTTAACTTCTACTTTACTAATCTGCTTTTCTACAGTCCCTCTTTGTGATATTTTTTTATTGTGAATTTTTCCATGTCTGGATGCCTTTGCCTGTATTTCTCTTAGAATATCTTTGGGGCTGCCTTTTTTATGTTGATTAATCTAGCTTTTGCCTTTGCATAAATATTGTACCATATCAAATCTCACTTCCTTTCCCATATCCATATTTCTTTTTTATACTTTTCAAAAATATCTAGGTTTTGTTGTTTATATTTTCGCCACTTCCTCAGATGCTTCTTTTTCCAAACAGATCAATGTTTTTGGTCTATATATTGTTTTTCAAAAATCTGTTGTATTAATGACCAGACATTTTTATTTGAAGCTTCTGACAGTTTTTCTTGCGGAAGTATTTTTCTTTCCTCTAATTTATCTCTTAATTTTTTTGTACATCTTGTGTCTGGAAATTCTGGGCTTTTTGCATAATAGAAACAAATTCTTTCTTATCCTCAATAGTCCACTCGATCATCTTTATGGCCCTTCTTTGGCCTATCAGTTTTTGTGGACTGCTATTTTCTTCTACAATAGGGGGGCCTATCCTACTACTGGGCCTGTAGGAATGTTTCCGTATTTTGAAGATTCTACACAGTAATTTCTTTCTAGCCCTGGCACCAGTGTGCCTACCAGGACTGGGCACTTTTTATCCTGGGTTTTTTGCACCCAGCTATCTTTTTAATTTTTGACCTACTTCTGTCCATGATATATGCTATATAAATACAGTCTACATATCAGTGTCATCTTGGTGAGATTTTGTAGAAAACAGGGTCCACCTTGTGAAGGTACTCACCAAGATGGGAAGATGAATTTGATTTTCAGCACTACTACTCTTATTTGCTTGCTGACTTTCCATCTCTCCATTCAGACCTCTGTCTCTTTCTGTATGAATTTCATCATGAAGGGAAGAGAGGGATAAGCATAAAGCAGATCTGGGGGGCAAAAAGTGAACAGAATATTCCTGGGGTATAGCCCCGCCTGTGGGAGAATGGCAAAGTAAATGCTACATTTGGAATTCTGTTGGTTTGCATAC
This sequence comes from Protopterus annectens, assembly GCF_019279795.1. Taxonomy (NCBI): domain Eukaryota; kingdom Metazoa; phylum Chordata; order Ceratodontiformes; family Protopteridae; genus Protopterus; species Protopterus annectens. The sequence goes on from NC_056750.1 coordinate 519,827,860, forward strand.
AAATTACCTCACGATTCATCCCAACAGCTGAAGATCTCCCCTGATACTGACGAATTTAGAGACCACTCATGAGAAACAAAAGTTCTACTCAACATGTTTATGAGATTGTTGAGCTTCTCAGGGATGCATGTTGCTGTCAGAAAACGGTGAGAGGCCATCTTCCATTGCCATATCCTCATGGCCTCTTGAAAAAGCAGACAGAATCTTGCTCCCCCTTGCTTGTTTATACTGTATACAAAACCACTGTCAAGTAATTCCTGCAGCACACTGAGGAATGCCCTCATTGTAGCACACTGATGCGAAGACAAGCCTCCGACTTGGGCCATGTACCTTAGACCATTTTCTCTTCACACTACCCCCCCCCAACCCATGGGAGGATGATTCTGTGGTTAAGATTGTTACTGGAGGGGTAACTTGAGAAGGTCAGCCTGCTAACAAACAGTGAGACTGAAGCCACCACCGTAAAGGACATCAACACGACAGCATTATTCATAAAGGATAGGACAGAGTTGTACCTCTGAGATCACTGTCAATACAGTAACCATTGAAGCATTTTCATATATCAGGCAAACTGAACCATGATTAGAGACCCTACCATCAAGCCAAACTCCCTTAGAACAAATTGTGCTGGTGGACAGTCAGACTTTAGAAGGTCTTGGTCATGCTCTTCCTTTAGTGTTTTTTTTAATACGGTCTGAAGAAGCAGACTGAGTATCTGTGAAAGTGCTTACCTTTTATTTTCTGTTATTTGTTTTATTAAAGTTTACAGTTAATTTTCAGCTATGTTGATTGGGGTTTTATTTAGAGTATTTGATTTTGTATAACTTCGACCTTCATCGAATGGCTGTGATTTTTGTTCTGTACTACTTTGTTTATACTTTGCCACTTGAAACATGGCTGAGGGGTTACAACTGGAACTGGGCTACAATCCTAACGGCTTTAATGAGCAGTTGGATTGGCTGCTGTTATTACAAGTGAATCCATTCTTGTCATCTACGTTGGATGTGAATGATACACATAGGTGTGATATGGACACGACTTAAAGGTGAAGGAATAGTAGTTATTGATAAGCAGTTCTATTATGAACAAATGTTCCATGTTGAATGATGTCAAGACTTATTAGAACATCACTGGACATTTGGTTAAACCATTATTGATAAAGTACATGTGTTAGTCTATGACCTACTTATGACTAGACAGATTAGTGAGGAACTACATGAATATTTTCATATTGAATATCCCATCATTCCAATACTATTTGGCCTACCAAAGGTACATAAGAACCCTGTACAACCACCTATGCGTTCTATTGTATCCAGCCGCAGCTGGTCACATAATCTCTATCAATCTTTGTAGAGAAGACACTTAGACTGGTACTAAATAAGGCAATGACAGTACTTAAAAATACCAAGTCTTTCTTAGAGGAGATTTTTTCTTGGTATGATCGATATGATGGGAATTATGACTATGCTTCTGACACATTAGATGTAGCTTCACTGTTTACAGTGATACCCAATGATTGGGGCATTGATTGTGTGAGATGATTCCTTGGTTACAATATTGACTGACCAGTGAGTAAGGTAAATTTGTTTTGTGAATTAATCGAATTTATACTTGAAAATATGTTTATCTTCAACAATGACTTTTATATCCAGCAGACAAGAGTTGCAAAGGGCACGGCATGTGCCAACACTTATGCCAAATTGGCCCTTGCACGCTGGGAAAAGGAGTATGTATGACAATGTTTTTGTGGTGAATATCCTGTTCTACAAGTGATTTGTGGAGGATATCTTTCTCATATGGAAAGAAACAGAACACAGCTTGAATAGTTTTATTGATTTTTTACAGATGACAACTGATTTTTTGAAGTTTACTTATTGCCTTTCTCATGAGAGTATAGACTTCCTCAATGTTACAGTTGACAAGGGAGCACTGGGACACTGCCACACTCATCTCTACAGGAAACCTTGTATGAGGAATTCCCTGTTACACAGAACCAGCATGCATCCTGGTCATGTTACTAGAAATGTTATAGAGAGACAATTTCTGCAGATAATGAGGTTACACGACAATGATAATGCCCTGGCTTCAGCTTTTGGATTTCTTAAGAATGAATATCTAGCTCGAGGATATAAATTACATGAGACTGAACGGTGCATGAATGAGGTACTTCATATGACGAGTAGTGATGGAAGACCCTACTTTTCTGAGAGATCCAGGAATGATAATGTTGGAGATGCTACCCCTGCTGGTACATGTTATAAGAATAGGGTTTGCCTTACCTATCTGAGTGATGTGAATGTAGTTATGTAACATTTTGAAAAAGGATTGGTTTATTTTACAAGCTGACCCTGACATCAAAAAGGTTATTGATGATTCTCCTAGGTTTTGTTTTAGAAATAACCTTTCTCTTAATTAGTAATTATGCTATCGGAATAACTTGACAGAGACTGCAGTTCACTCTGATTGAAAAGGGACTTTTAAATGCCGCACTTGCAGAGCATGTAAATCTACTCTAAAAAATACATCATTTTTGCAAACCAGCACTTGTTTTACAATAGAGAAAGATTTTTATGTTGACTGTAAGAGTAAAGATCTGGTTTATTATGCAGATTGTACTGCCTGCAGAGTCTTCTATGTTGGCAAAATGAATCACAAATTAAAAGAAAGGGTCATGGAACATATAAATGATATAAATAAAAAGAAGGTAACTGATACCCTGGCTAAACATGTAATGGAACGAGGTAGTGACCACTGATTCAAAGTTTTTCATGCTGAAATTGACTTCAATGAATGTGCGGGGTGGAGATCAAAATAATATAACAGAATACCGTGAGCTACATGGGATACTACTTTTACAAGCACATCTTCCACATGGACTGCACAGGATGGTTTAATTGAAGCCATTGTTGAAATCCCAGCCCCTACATCATTGAATTACATTCTTGAAGGCTTGGCTAATAATGAACACTTGATTGGTGGATTAATTTATTAGTGAATAGTCAGCTGACTGCATGTGATTGGACCTTGTTCGATTTTTAAATGCTCATCCTTTAGTGTTTTTTATAAGGTCTGAAAAAGCAGATTGAGTATCTGTGAAAGCGCTTACCTTTTATTTTATATCATTTTTTTAATTAAAGTTTATAGTTCATTTCAGCTGTGTTGTTTGGGGTTTTATTTATTTAGAGTATTTGATTTTGTATTACTCCAATCTTCATCGAGTGGCTTTGATTTTTATGTAAGACTTTAGGTCTTGAACTGCTCATTTCAAATAAAGTGTTCTTTCATAAGGAAGGAAGCTCTGCAGAACTGCTGTGTCTAAAAGGCAACCTAGAAAGACTAAGAACTGGTTGGGTATCAGACAAGACTCTCTTAAATTCACTGTGATCCCCAGGGAAAAGCAGAGTAGTAGGAGTTAATCCCTTGGTTGCAGGAAGGGACTCCTTGGATGTGGCAGCCAGGAGACAGTCATCTAGATATGGGAAAAGTTTGAATCCTTGAAGTCCTAGATGAGCTGCTACTACTACCATGCACATGGTGAACATTGTGGGGGCTCTGGTGACACCAAAGAGCAGAATGTTGAATTGGAAGTGACTGGCTTCCAAACGGAAGTGCAGAAATCTCCTGGACTCCTCCTGTATCTTTATGTGAAGGTATGTGACCTGAAGGTCTAGACAGTACATCTATTTATTTTTCTGTAGACATGGAAGTATCAGTTGCACCATAACCATATGAAAACAGGTCTTTATAACATAAGGGTTTTGGAGACTGAGGCTCAAAATGGGCAGGTGGTCTTTAATTTTCTTCAAAAGCAAAAAGAAGCGCAAATAAAACCCTGACCTGTGCCGATCTGGTGGGACCTCCTGGATGTCTCATTTGTGTAACAGAGATAAAACCTCTGACATAGTAGCCTTTGCCTGACTGGGTGGGACATATGGAAAAGAGAGAGGAGGGAGAGGAGGTTCCAAAAATGGAACAGAATATCTTTTGGATATTACTGCTCTTACCCTCTGTCCAGGGTGATGGCAGACCATGAGTGAGGGTAGAGAGATAAGAGTCTCCCAACTGACTCCAGAGTGGGGCAGTCAGGCAACTTTTCAAAGTTTCTGAGGTCACCTGTCAGAAAAGGGTCCCTGGAATCCCTGGATCTGTGGACTCCCTCGGCTTCTGGACCCATGTCTGTTTATGTGACTGCCCCTGTCACAGCTATCCCAGTCAGAACCGGAGTAATACTGACTGCAAGACTTGTGTAACCAGAGTGATCAAGCACACTTTTGGTTTCCACTAAACTGGTACTGTGGTGGCTCGAATTTCACTCCCAATGCAGACTGCATCTTGCTGTCCCACTCAGGCTTCTGCATGCATTCCTTAACTGATTTGCTGAACAAGGTGGTTCCAAAGGGAGTCTTAGTAAAGTACACTTTAAAGTTATCAACAAAACCATGCAGGTATAGCTAAACTTCGTGTCACACAGCTACACCTGCTGCTGCCCTCGCTGCTCCATCTGCTGCACTGTGAAGAAGGCACATAGGTTGGTAATGGTGGCCATAGTTGACAGAGTAGCATGAAGCTGCTTCTGTACAACCAGTATGACAAGGATCTTCAGAGTTGAGATATCTCTAATGGTGAAGCTACCAGACACACATGCCTACCTCCCTAGTCTATCCATGGCTCAAGATTCTTTGCTGGATGGATAGTCAGAAGAGTCCTCAGACAGTTCTTTTATAGTGGCTGTTGTAATGATAATGGCATCCACCAGGGGAGTTTTGGCCCAGAACTCTTTATCTTTAGGAAGTCTAAGTATCTTGTCAGGCTTCCTGGGGACAGTTTCACAAGTGTTTGGCTCCTGCCAAGTGTTATTTACCACCAGCTCAACCATACTGTTATCTGGGGAATACACCAAGAAAGTAAAATGGGTCATCCCATATGCCTCAAACAGCACTGCTTTGTCCTGAGAGGGAGGTTAGGTTGGCCAGGATCCTCTCTGTCTCATGAGCTCCAGTACCTCATAGAAGAAAATGTCGTCTGGAAGGGATTGTGGGAAAACATCTCTTTCCTCTGAATCAGTGTCTGAAGTGAAATCTGTAAGCTTATGTGATTCCTCTTGCACTCGCTTCTCCTAGGTGGCTCAGGGAATGAAGAACATGAATCCTCAGAGGGCTATTGCTGTTGTACGTCAGTAGGTTTGAGGCCAACAGAACACGTCTGCCTGGATGATGCCTGCTGTGAAGCCAAACCCAAGCAGAGGTGGTCATGGCGAGGACCAGATGTTGGAAGATCCCACGGAGCCACCTTTTGATGCAAGAGGATTCTCATCAGCACATGGAAGGCTGTATCAACTTCAGTGGTATCTGAGGAAACCACACCAGAGTTTGGGTCCAACCTGTTAGAGACAGGACCAAAAACCTAAGCTGATTCCCAGGATCCAACTGGGTGGATGGCACTGAGGAGGGGATCGGTGCAAAGATGGCAAGGGTAGAAGTCTATAAGAATATCAATGGAGCCATCCACCTGATCCCTCAGCTCCTAGACTCAGTCGGCATATCCGAAGGAATCTTTGACTGAAAGCTCAAAGCCAACTCTCCATGAACAGTCGAGATCTGGCTCACTGGCTCCAGAGCCACAAGACCTGGTTGACCAATGGATCTGAGAAAACCATAGCTGTGGGGTGGACCCCTGAGGGAGCCTGGATGGGGTGAAGTAGACTGACACTGTCAGTGTCAAAACAAAACTGATGGAGTCGCAATAATCCCCACTTCAATTTGGGTTTGACGGAACTTCTGTAGCAGACAATCCAAATCCACTTCTGAGGTACTGATCTAAAGAATTTCGTTGACAAGGCTGATGTAGATCTTGAAGCAGGCTTTTCAACTCTCTTTCAAGAGTCATGTATGGTGATTGGCAAGGGTTCTGGATCCAGGGGTGGTGTATAGATAGAGGTACAAACCAAGCTGCCTTTCATTCTGGAGACTTTCGATGTCAAAACTTGCAGTGAAGTCTCTGTTTGCTGTTTTCAGCTCTGATTTTTTCATATTCAAAGGCTTCTGAAGTTTCTTCAAATTATGAAGACTCTGGATCCAGTGGAAGAAAGGTCTTGAAGGATTAATTTGTTACACCTACTGGACAATGCTCTAGGCCCGGAGGGAAACACAGATGTCACAGTTGGAATTTAGATGCGATGTGCCCAAGCAGACCAAACACAAATCATGGGGGGCCTTGTGGGGGGAATTTTATATCCACACTGGGTACAGCTTTTTAAAACTACACTTCTAATCCATCCTGCAAAAACACAACTCACAAATAAGTAAGAAAAAAGGTCCTAAGCTCTATATATACTAAACTTTAAAAGCTATCTATATAACATAAATCAAATTTCAAAGTATTAAATATATAAACTGCAAAAAATCCAAATATTCCAATGTTAACATAAACTAATCTTATTAATTTACAATATAAATACTATGAATTACTACAATTACAAAGTCTACTTCAGCATAGGCATAAGAACAGATGGCATGAGCCAAGAAGGAAGGGCAAAAATCAGGTAACAACAAAGAGAGATGCAATACAAAATGTAGAACTACTCTAACAACTAAATACCAAGTCTGAATGGCTTAATGCCAAAAATCATAGGAATTCTCTCACAGAAATGATGTAACGAATGTGGAGCACTTCCCTGACGATATCTACAATGCTTCTCCAAGAGGTGGCAAACAAGATCTGAGATAGTCAGGGGAAGCAGGGCATTATGGGTACAACAATTTTTGACGACTCAAGGCTGGAGCACAGAGTTGGCCACATTGGATCTGTGCAGGGGCTTTAGAATCCATTATGACAGATTAGACTGAATAAAAAAGGATCTTAAATTGTGACTGTATTATCCATCAGTGTTTTGAGATTTTTTTTTTCTAAATGTGTTTACTGATGTGCAGAAAGCTGTAAGAATGACTTGACAAAATGATTCATAGGTAAGAAATAAACAAATGAAAATGAGAAAACAGCAATGAGTGAAAAGAAAACTGAAAGAGTGAAGAAGTCATGAATTACAATTCTAAGTAAAACATTTAGAAAATCAGTGTAAAACAAGGACTTGGAGACTAAGAGCACATATGCCACACAAAAAAGGCCAAGATCAGTATAAATAAGAGAGATGGGTAACTGAAGAATAAGTGACTTGGTGTAATCAAGGAACTGATACAATTATTTTTTCCAGCTAAATGGACTGGACGTGACAATGATGACTTGTACTTGTTTACAGTGTTAATCCATAAATTTTTTACTTTGGATTTTGAATGGATTTTGAATGATGTACTCACTAGGCCTCACTGAAGTGGTAGGGGTAAGTAGCCCTTGTTTCCTTGGAAAATGGATTATATTTAGATATAATGCAAGTTAGTGCTTTTTCACACAAGGTAAGAGGAAACTTTCAAAGGGCCTGATTGTTTAAATGAGAAATGGGAAAATGTAAACTTATAACTTTAATTATACAACAGCATACAGGCTGTACAGTTGAATAAGCAAAATTACCATAACAGCAGATGTTCGAATGATCACTTCTGTAGTGTTAGCTATATGGGTTATATCCTGCCAAGGATATAACAGCTAGAATACTTTCAAATCTTCAGGACACCTTCCACACACCCACAATGTCAGACAGCTCAAGCTGAGATGACAAGTTTGGGCACAAAGCCCATCACAGGTTTCCTCCCCAAAGAGAGAAAGAGAATGAAACCTGAATAGACCATGCTAAGAACAACAAAGAATAAATATCCAGGCCCTTGCATAAAAAGCACACCAAAAAACAAGGGGAATGGGGGAGGGAGCACCTACTGCAGAAGTGATCACTTGATCATCTACAGCTATGGTAAGTTTACTTAAACAACTGTACTATGTTCATCATAATTATTATTGCTGTATGGGTACATTACCCTAGTTAATTTAGGAAGTGGATAAAAAAGAATCCAGGAGCACCCATAAATCGTCCTAGCATAACTTGACCTAGACGTTGAAAAGGAATCAAACTTATAGTTCTTTGTAAAAGTATGTACAGAGGACCATGTAGGAGCTTCTAGAATACCTCAAACCATTTCCAAAAACACAGAGATGAAAACAAGACCCTGGTAGAGTGGGCCTTGACCTTGCCTAGAATAGCTTTGCTATGGTAAGCACGGCAAAAAGTAATATCCTTTGACAACCATTTGGAAATTATCTGTTTTGACATAGGTTGTCCCTTCATCTTACCTTCACAAGAAATTAACAATTGATCTGAAGACCTGAAAATTTTAGTTCTGCCAAGATAGTACCAAAGTTGTCTGTGGACATCCAAGGTATGGAGTATCCTTTCTCCCTCATTTTTAAGTTCAAGAAAGAAAATGGGAACATGGATAGTTTGGCTTAAAGTAAACTTAAGGCATATAAAGCATTAGTTCTCAAAGAAACTGTCCCTATGGAAAATGAGATAGGGTTGACTCACTGTAAGAGCATGCAACTCAGATACCATTCTTACAGAGGTTAGAGAAATTTTCTATGTTAAAAACCTCAACTCAGCCAGGTTAGCTGATTCAAATGGAACAAGTGTTATCTTCTCTAACACAAAATTAAGATCCCAAGGAGGGGCCACCAGTTTTCTTGGAGGCCTCTTATGCAAAATCCCTTTCAAAAACACTTTGACATGAGAATGTATTGAAAGAGGAGGATCCATGGACAAACATGTGGAAATCCCTGACAAATAAACCTTGATAGAAGAATAAGACAGACTGTGGGATAGTAGCTCACACAAACATTGTAAAACTGGTGAACAACTACCCCTGAATGGGTGTTGCTTGTTATGTTGCTGGCACCAACTAGAAAACCTTTTCCACATGCTAATATTCTATTTTCTAGTGGCAGGCTTTCTTGCCTCCATATGTACTTGCTCCACATCCTTAGTAAACAGATGCCTAAAATGAATTAATCTATCATCCAGACAATCAAAGTTGATATCAAACACCCCTGTTCTTGTGTGAGTAGATCCAGTCTGAGGAACCTTGTGGTAATTGTCCCTGCCCATTTCCAACAGGGGAACCACAGCTGCCTGAGCCAGAAGGGAATCACCACAATGATCTTGGAGGATTCCTTCTGAATGTTCAGAAATATACTGGATATTAGTTGAAAGGGTGGAAAAGCATGCAGGAACATTTCTGTCCAAAGAGAAGAAAAGGCATCTGCTTTCCAGGTCTTCATTTTTAAACACTATTAAATCATCACTTAAGAAACAGGCTAACATACATTAACACAAAAAATTCCATTTAAATACAATATACATCACCTATATTTTCTTTGCTACTGTCATCAGTCCAACATTAAAAAAAATTTATGAGTTCCTGCCTTCCCTTAAATCTCACTCCTCCCCCCCAAACATTATTATGCATGTATTATTCATACAGTTTCCATTTACTCCTATGTAATTTTCTCCCTCCCTTTTCTAAAGGCCCTTCTTCCAGCTCTTTTATCTCTTTTATAATATTCAGTATCTGAAATACAGTTGGTGTAAACTTTGACTTCCATTTTCTAGTAATTGCTTTTTCAGCCAAAGAATTAAACTTAATAAGGCCTTACAATGTCTAGGCAAGTCAGATCCTGTATCCCAGCTCAAAATAATAATTTCCTTACTTACAGCCATTTGCTCACCCAGTATTTCTGATACAGCACTATGTAGGAAATTTTTAAAATCTGCCAAGTCATTACACTCCCAAAATGTATGCTCCCATTTACCTCTTTCCTCTCAGTAACACCTCCAGCATTTGCTATCAACCTAAGGAAAAGTTCTTTGAAGTCTGCTTGGACAATAAAAATACCTATGCAAACACTTCTAAGAAAGATCCTAAACCTTCTAGACTTGGTTGCATATTTATCAGCCATACATGTTTTTCCACTGTTTTCTTGTAAACTGCTTTTCCAATCTCTCTTCACAATATTTTCTAACCTCCTGTGATTGATTCTTATAGTTATCATGCAATATTTTATATGCTCTACTAATTATCCCTGTTTTAACAGCTGCTTCTTTTCTAGATTCTACTAATGTCTTCCAGACATTCTTGAATGGAGTTGTGGAACAGAATCGTGGGAGTTGATTGTTCAGACAGGAGGCAAAGAAGTCCATTTGAGGAACTCCCCACAGGTAGATCAAATCTTGGAAGATACCCTGATCTTGTTTCCATTTGTGGGGGTCTGCCCAAGTCCTGCTCAGCTTGTCTGCCACACAGTTTGCTCTAATGGAATGTAGGATGACTGCAGTGAGAGACTTTGAAAAGCTATAGCCCAAGCTAACATGTTTAGTCTGCAAACTGGATACAACCTGGATCCTCATTGCTTGTTGATGTATTACATGACTGTGGCATTACCTGTAACCACTTGAAGAGGTCCTGGGGACCAAAGATGCTTCAGAGTGTTGAGTGCCTTGATCTGGGCCAAGCATCTCTGATATTTATGTTATTGGGTCTGTCCTTGGCATACCACACCCCCCTGCACTTTTAGTCTTCTTAAAACTGATCCCCATGCAAAGTCCAAAGCATCTGTATTGATTGCTTTAGAGCAGGGAGGGAGAAGGCAGACCTGGATTTAAGGATATCTGTTGTCTCAACCAAATAATTTCTCTTCTGACAAACCCAGCACTAGGATTTAAAAAAATAAAGGGTGCTGCTGCTGGAACCAAAGAGATTTCAGATACAACTATATATCTTCCTCATGTGGAATGTGGCTGAGGTATCATAAGAATCATAGATGCCACAAGACCCGAAATCCTGAGATATTCTTTTGCAGTGACCAAAGTTTGAGTTGAAAACCTTAGAAACAGATATAGATATATTTTTTTCTTGTGGAAGAACAGTTCTTTGAAATGAGATGTCTAATTGACATCTCAAGAACACAATACTGAGTGAAGGAGTCAAGAAAGACATTTGAATGTTGTCTTGGAATCACATATTGTGTAATAGATCTCTCACCCAAGACAAAGAGACTCTAACACTTTGAAAAAAATCTGTAATGGTAAGCATGTCATCTAAATATGGAAAAAGTGGATACCATATAGCCTGCAATGAGCAACTGGAGTTAGACACTTTGTGAACACCCTTGGTACAGTAGATAGTCCAAAGAGAAAGGCAGATAACTCATAATGTGATCTACACAAGCAAAAGCTTAAGAAATGTCTGAAGTCTGGAAGAAGAGAGATGTGATGTTAAGTAGCTTTTAAGTCTAGTTTTACCAGAAAACTTAAGAGAAAAAAAGAGGAAACAAGTTGTGAAGTCACATAATTTTGAATCTGGGCACTATCACAAACAGGTTTAGGAAAGAAAAGATCCAGAACTGGTCTACAAGTATTTTCTTTTTTGTCACTAGGAACATTCTTGAATAAAACCCTTTCCCCACCTGGAAAGAGGGCTTGGTTACATCACTCCTTGGGACAGCATGTGATGAAGAACAAGTGGAAACAAAGGAGTCTGATCTGCAGGATGATGAATGACCCCTGGAAAGGAGGAATTTCCTTCCACTGCCATCTGTAACCTTGATAAATCTCTTTCACAACCCATTTGTCTGAAACTGTCTGTTGTCAAACAGAAAAACAGAGATTCAGACTTTCTGGAAGAAACAATGGCCACGATGGGGTGGGACAAGATTGTTTGAATAGTCATTCAAACTTTTTAAACTGTCCCTGGTTATGGGAGGTTTGAGACATCTTTTTGTAACCCCTTTACCATTTCTTCTTAAATGCCGGTTTACCACTACTTTGTTGAGTATATTCTTTTTGCCAAAACTGGAAGAACAGATGGGAAATCCCTTGGAAAGTTTAGAATAGGAGGGCTGAAAAATCCTAAGAAATTCCCTATATCAGCTTGTGCCTTTCATCACACTTTTTGATCACCTTTGCAGCAGAGGGGCCAAACAGTAAATCACTATCAAATGGTGAATTTAAAAATCTCATTTTTAACATCATCTCTGAGGTTATGAGAATGCAGCCATGCAAACCTCCTCAAAACAGTACAAGTGGCCATAGCCATAGAAGAAGCATCAACAGAGTCATGTACGCAATGAGAAGTGACCTGAGCAATAAAATAAACTATATTATTTAAACCTGATTTTTCTTCACAAGAAGAAACTACAGATAACATATTCCTGATACTTTTACAATAAGTAAAACAAACATTAAAATATATTAGCCTGATATTTCAACATTCTGAAAATCAAAGTTGCAGAAGTATACAGTTTTTCTCCCATACCTACGAATAATTTCCCCATCTTTTTTTTTTTTTTTTTTTTTTTTTTTTTTTAACAACAAACATCTTTATTAATTTATCACTTATGACATTGGCAATCATACATGTATATAAATGAAAGCAGCCTACACTGACATAATTTTAGTTGCAATCATTATACATCACTTATAATCTATCCAGTCACTGTAAGTCAAACATTACATAACTCATTCAGATCCTGCCTACTTTTAAACCTCATTCATCTGCATGTATTGTACTTTTCCCACAATTTCCATTTTTTTCTAACTAATTTGCTCCTACCCTTTTCCAATTGTTTTATCTAGTGTAGTTGGTTTACACTTGGATTTCCATTTTCTAGTAATTGCTTGTTTGGCAACCACCATAATTAGACTCAGCAAGGCCTTACTATGTCTGTGCAATTCCAAATTTGTATCACTGCTGAAAAAATAATTTCCTTAGTCATACCAATTTGCTCACCCAGTATGTCTGATAGAATAGTCTGCAGGGAATTTTTAAAGTCTGCCAACTCATTACACTCCCAGAAAATATGATCCCAATTATCCCTTTCTTCTCCAACATTTGCTATCTGCCTGAGGAAAAATTATTTGGAGTGTATTTGGGGTATAAAATATCTATGTAAACACTTTTAAGCAAAGATCCTAAACATACTATACTTTCTTGCATATTTGGGAGAAATACATATATACCCCATTGTTTTCTATGTGAATTGCTTATCCAAGCTCTCATCTCAATCCTTTTTAACCTTCTCTGATTGATTCTTATAGTTATCATGCAATATGTTATATGGTTCTAGCTTTTCCTAAAAACTCTACACAAGCATTGGCCTTTAACTTATGATCCCCTATTTCTTTCTCTTTGCCTATGCTCTGATATCAATCATCTCTAGACTGCAGTCCAAATAAATTCTCGACCTCTTCCCATTCTATTACCATTGCCTCTCCAGTTTTCTTCAGTTAATTTTAGCCACTTCTTGCCTACTGTCTGCATCCCTAATTGCAGTCATCCCTATCAGCAGAATCTAATTTCTCCATTCCCATGTTGGCTTAATTCTTAGAATATTTCATGAATATAATATTCTGTATGGTTGTTATTCTCCTTAAGGATCTGCATCCAACATCGCAGTTTCTCCTTGTTTCTTGACCCCCCCCCCATTTCATCATCACCCCTTTCTACTTCGAATTATAGGTTTCTGCTTGTGCTATCTATAGCAGCCTTAACTTTGTAGCTCTGAAATACCCCTTCAAATCGGGTAATCCCAAACCGCCTTGTTCTATTGGAAGAATCAGCTTATCCCACTTGACTCTTGCAGTCTTCCCCTCCCAGACAAAATCCTTCAACTCTTTATTAATTGCTATCCACAACTTCTCCTCTAGTTGATAAAAACATTCATTACATGTGTATAAAACTAAAGGGACCAAAAGCATTTTAACTGCTTGTATCTTGCTATCCATATCTATAAAACAGAGCTTCCAATTTCTCAATTTTGTATTATCTTTTGTTTATTCTCTTCCCACATATCCTTAACTGCCACACCAGAATTCTTTTTAATCATACTCCCAAGCACTTCATTTTATCATGTCCCCATAAATATGGACATTGCTGAACCAATTTGTGTGGGGGTACATAATTTACAGTTACTACCTTTGTTTTAGCTTCATTAATTTAATTAAATTAATAAAATTAAATTAAATTAATAAAACCTTATACCTTCTACTATCATACTTCCTTACTTCTCAACTGCAATCCTTCTCTGTGTTCTCAAACAACCTAATGACTTTACAGTTTCTACTGTTCTCACAAAAAAAAAAAAAAAAAAAAAAAAAATATTGTATATACACTAATATGTATGAAATGACCTGAATGGAGTGTAGTTTTAGATATAATTAATGTCTTTCTCAATACGTAGATAGCATTATATGTGTTCTATTTTTCTTGATCTAGACTATTAACTATCCATGGTAACTCAATGTCTGTCAAAGGAACTCAGTAAATCTTCAATTTGTATAACCTTGTTTTAAATCTGTGGAGCTTTTCTTCCCGGGCCTCCACTGAAAATGGAAATTATCCAGCTGGACTAGCCCGGTCAACAAATGTAAAATAAAATAAATAAATAAATTAATTTTGTATCCTGAAAAGATATGAAACTGTCTGAAAATGTTAAATAACACTGAAATATCCTTTTCTTGGTTTTAACAGGTATAAAATAAAATTATCTGCAAATAGAGCCAGCTTTTCTTGACTACCACACCGATTATATCCTTGAATTTCTGAGTCCTTTATTTTCTTTGCCAATGGTTTGCAAATATAAACCTGCTTGGCTCCTCTGCTCAAACAGAAATGATCAGAAAAACCTACCAACTTATTTTTGCCTCCAGTTCCTCATATATCTCCTAATCAACCTTATAATTTTATCACGGAATGAAAATGAAATGCTTCTATTATCCTGTTAATAAACTCCCAGCTTACTCTGTCAAATGCTTTCTCTGCATCAAAACCTACCAACAGTGCTAATTTCTTACGTTCTGCTTCCCTCTGGATCATCAGTGTTTTTATTAATGTTGTCAAATGTTTGCCACCACTCCACAAAACTACAATGATCCATATCTATCAATTTTGGCATCACCTTTGGCATTCTTTTAGCCATTACAGACATGGACACTTTATACTTTTTATATTTTCAGAAGATATTTCTCTCTCTCTAATAACTCCCAAATAATTTCCACTACCCATTCCTTAAATTCCTCTCTTTTCAACAGATAGATGGGAAAGCACCAGTGTCTCATTTTTATTTTAGTTATTATTGGCGTTTGATCTGAAATAGTTATTGGATGTGCATCAAAAATTTCAATTAAATGCACATGTCCTTGTGAAATATATATTCTGTCTAGTCTAGACCAGTTTTTGTATGTTGGGGACTAATATGTAAATTCACATATTCTATGCCAAATATTTTTATAACTTTCTTCAAAAATCTACCCTCCTTTGTTTCGTATATTTTCCCTTCTACCTCCCCCAATGCATCTTCACTGCTGCAAATCAAATTCCAATCCTCACCTATAAGTAATATTCCCTGCTGAAAGCTGAATAATTCTCCCAGAATTTTCCTAAACTCCATTGCAGAAGATTTAGGTGGAATATAAATATATGTCAGTGTAATCCTCCTTCCTTGTCAGTAGCCCCCTTAGTACAACAAATCTACCATTATCATCTTTTTTATTATCGTTTTCTATCACTATTGGAGTTCCTCCTGCAGTTAATACAAGTACTCCTCTCTTCCTTTGTCACAGGTATTCCTGCTGAATAACAGTCCTGAAAACCTTTTTTTATCAAATTCACATGTTCATTTCTTTCCAAATGTGTCCCCTGTAGCATATTTACACTCCACATTTTTAACAGAGTTTAATACTCTCTCTTTTTATTTGTATATATCTGTTAAACCATTTACATTTAAAGATAATATAGAAAGTGTCAATATATTAAAAAGTTATTATTCACACCTTTTATGTGTAACAGCTTTTTGTTAAGTGTCTAGTTCTAGCTTTTGTGTTACATGCATATGCTGTTTGGCAGGCTGATCTTTTATAGAGTTGTTTCTTGTCATATCTACTTGAGCCTATGTCACATCTTAAAACATTTTTTGTTTTACTGAAAGCTCTCAGACAAAAAAAAAAAAGACAAACACATCCCCAATACACCTTTAAAACCTATTAAGTCAATAATAACACAAAACATTGTACATCTTCAAATACTGAAGTTTTAACCTCCTAATAGGAAATATTGTCCCAGACTGGCAGCCACACTCACAGACTTGTGTTAACCTAAATGGAAGGTTATCCATCCTAAAACACATGGTATAGCCTAAAGTTTCTATAAAGTGCTATCTAATTTTGCCTTAACTTTATTACTCTCCCAGACTGGAAGAGCACATGAATGCTTTCAGAAAACATTATCGCCTAGCCATTGAAAGAAATAAGTATTCTGTTTCTATTGCTCTTTATCAGACTGTCTCCATGGAGACATGAGAACCAGGAAGAGATTTGGCTCTACAAGCACTCATTTGTTAGACAATGTTTTTATTTCCTTTCTCAAGGGGCCTTAATCCAGTCATTCCATTACGCAAGAGTGAAAAAAAGCACATATATTTTTCTTGTATCCTGCTCTTTCGACCAGACTTTTCTTCTTTTTTGTGTTGCAGTGCCTACATTTCTTAAAACTGAACAAGGAGAAAGAAATGGAAAAAAAAAAAAATGGGGATTTTAGTATCCCTATTACACTCATAAATAACTGAGAAAACTTTACTTTATAGCATGTAGATTATATTATGCATTATAAAAGCACTACTATTAAGAACAAATGTTTGTTTTACACTTTCCTTCCTCTTCCCCCTCCTAAATGTTCTTCCAAACATTAACTGCATGAAGTAGGTTATATGATTTAGAGTACACTACAACTTTAACAAAGTAAAAAAATAAAAGTCCAATATTCCCAGGGTTTCTTGTTCTGTCACATTTCACATATATAACTAATGGTTTGTAATCTCACATTTATTTGGCAATTTCCAAGTTGCTAATTTCATTCCTGTTAAACTCTATCTCCCAAATCCAGTCTCTGCTGCATTTCTAATGAACTCCCCCAGTTCTTGTCAACTCTTTTGCTTTTTTCTGTCTCTCAAGCAATTTCCATTGAAACATTGAAAAAAGGTTTCACTGATACAGTCTCTCTGTGATCTTTATCACCAGAAAAACAAGAAGCAGAATTGTTTTTTTCATAACTCACTTCTTGTTGGACAAACTTTTATACTTCCTCCTTAGCATGCTCTGCATAAAAAATGATTTTATCCCTCCAGGAAAGAACATTGTGACAATAGCTGGGTACAGCAGCTTGAATCTCACGCCTGCATCTCGACATTCCTTTATTAATGTAATAAATGTACTCCTCTTCTACCTGGTGTAGAGTGAGTAATCATTTTCCACAAACCCTCTACTGTCTCCCACTTTTAGTACTTTGCAATTCAATTCTTTCTGCTGATAGGATTGCATCTTTACTCTTAAAGGCGTACGTTACTTTCTCATCACCAGGTTTGGAGCATACAATGTGCCCTTTCAATTAACAACTCCTGCTGTGGAATATCAGTCCAGTTGTTTGTGTGTGTTTTCATCAAATTAATATAGGCTATTACTTCCAGCTTCTCTGGTACAGCAGAAAATCTTGGGTTTTCCCTTCGTGCTCTGTCCTCTAATTCTATAATTTTTTAAACATCTCTTCTTGAGCACTCTCCTATTATTCAGCCAGCTTTTTCTTCATTTCAAACTCTGATTTTTGCAGTTTTATCACCCCATCTGAGTACCTTTTTAAAGCTTCCTCTATTTTTCCAGCCTTTTGTTATTTGAGTTGATATACTCCTTCAGTGTTTCATTTATTTTAATCAGCTCTGAGTACTTGTTGACTCTAGCTTACTGGAAGTTATGTCTTGCAACAAAGCCAGAGCTTGCTTTGTTTTTTGCTGAACAGCTGCAGAATTCTTCCAATCAGTGTTTTTTTTTTTCCCCTCACCTTTTGTGATTGATTTTCTTTCAGCTTCTCTGAATTTCTTTTTTGCTGGTATCCAAGTAGTGCACTTACTAGTCAGTCAGTTACTGAAATTTACCAGCTCTGTGTTCAGAGTTTCTGTTTCCATACTGGGAGAGCTAAAATTAAGCTGTTACTCAATGTGCAGCCATCTTGGAAGTGTTAAGTTTCCCATCCTTATCAGAAAGAGGAGGACTGGAATTGACTAGGTGCTTAGCAGCATTATAGCTATAGCTGCAGAGTCAAGGTTTTGGAGTAGTGCATAAAAATTTACAAGTCTGTTAACTTTATGTATTCCATCTGCCATTTTAGGGACAACTAGCTGGCTGGCAATCATGAAAATTGCAGGCAGTAATCCACACATTGGTTAAAGCGAACAGAGCAGTACGAATGGGTAGAGGATCTGGAAAATCTTTATCAACTCATTATATTTTCTGAGGGATTAAGAAACATCAGTGCTTTCCCACTGAAACCACTGGCAGAGTCTAGTAACAGTCTAGATGAAAGAGATTCCCCCCCCCCCGCGAGGGAGAATCAGAAACTAAGCTCTTCTCAGAGTCTGAATCAGAAATCTGAGGGGAAAAAAATCTGCATTGTCTAAAGCGAACAGAGCAGTACGAATGGGTAGAGGATCTGGAAAATCTTTATCAACTCATTGTATTTTCTGAGGGATTAAGAAACATCAGTGCTTTCCCACTGAAACCACTGGCACAGTCTAGTAACAGTCTAAATGAAACAGACCCCCCCCCCCCGAGGGATGAATCAAAAACTAAGCTCTTCTCAGAGTCTGAATCAGAAATCTGAGGGAAAAAAATCTGCATTTGTACTTGCATGTTCCTATTCAGATTCAGAATCTTGAATCTCTTCAGGAAAATATTAAATTCTGTTAAAATTATTTTAACAGAGAAACTACTTTACAAGAAGGATCAATAGCCTGAATTAAACCCAGAGCCAGACCTAGTAAACTAGTTCTATCCAAAAAAATTTGAAGAGTAGATAAATGACTGTTTTTGTTTCTTTTTGACAGAAAAAACAGAGCCAAACATGTTAGTAATAGTAGCAGCAGCTTGCCCAGGGATGGGTAAAGCAGTCTGATACAACAGGGAAACCTTCCCTATTTCTTCTCCCAGGACTGGCAACAGTGGCTCACCATTGCCTACTGAGGGGACCCCAACAGCTGCAGAGGATGTGGCTAACCCCTGATCCATAGTGGCGGTAGGTGCTACACCAAAGGGACCAGTGGTAAAAAAATGAGTGGTCTGATGTACAACAAATAGCCACAGCAGAATCACTCACCCATGGTGGAGGCAAACTGCTAGTCTGATGTGGTAGCAAAGGCTGTTTGAATAATTTTCTTTTTGTGGCTGGAAGAAGGACTGACCATGGAACCAGTAGTCTATTCCATGGTCAAGCCGAAAATGGTGCCTCTTTCCAGGGAAGACGAGCAGCAAATGCCGGTAAACACTGCCAGTCTACAAAAGTTACTGTTTTAACTGAAAAACACAGTAAAAAACCTTTAAAACACTATGCCTGACCCACATAAGTAAAATAAACACAATTTCTACACAGAAGAAAATGTTTAGCTTCTTTACATTATTTTTAAACTAACAGAAAAAATAAACACTGTATTTAAAAGTATGTTAGTCCTATGGCAGTGCATTAAAACACAACTCTCCTACCTTTTAAAAAACTTTCCTAAAAAGTGATAAAACAGCAACACAAGTAAGAAAATAGAAGTTTTTCCCCCAAAAGGAACCTATTTACTCAGCAACGGAAGAGCACAAGCCAACCATTGACTCTTGTAAACCTCAGAGGAGCGTTCTGTTAGGCAGCAGTGAAGTTCTGGAGGGCTTTGTGCCCAAATTTGTCTTTTACTCAGCTCAGGTCACAATTTGGTCTCATGAAAGGTACACTGAAGTTTTGGAAACTGGCTGTCTGGCTAGCTGTTACATCCCTGGTAGGATAACCCATATGGCTAAAGCTACTAAAGCAGCAGTGATCAATGTGATGAGCATTTAGTATTACTGAAATATTTAAATTATGACTGGCGGAAACTTGGGTGATCATGCTGAGGGTTTATTGAGACACCTAAGAAGCTTTTTGTGATGCATGTGGCTAACAGCACAGTCAGGAGTTTTCACCTGTAGCGCTGGATGGCTGTCATTTACTTTTTTGAATTTAATGTTTGTGATTACATATCAGTTTGATACAGAAAATGCTTTCAATTTCACGGTACTTAGTTTTATATGTAAGTTAATCTGTTCAAAGGGATTTGTTTTTCAGCAAGTAACCTATCAGTTTGTATTGAAAAAATATAATTTATATGACGCATGAGGGGGCCAATAATTTGCCCATCTCTACTGAATAATGCAGAAAGGTCACAAAGATACAATTTGTGACATATGGAGGGTGAGTTATGTAACTTGGAATATTACCAGTTTAATCAATCCAGTTAAGAAGAAAGTGCAATTGTGTAATTAAACTTACTATAACAGTAGATCCTCCAACAGATCACTGTTACAGTAGCCTAAGCTATATGGGATGCATCCTGCTAGGAGTGGACCAGCCATCCAGCTTTCAAAGCTTTATGGCATCTTCCACACACCCTAGCCACAGCAGACCTCAAGTAGTACAAAATGCCAAAACTTCAGAGTTTTCTTGCCCCAGACTAGGGAGGCTAGAGCCATAACTGATGAATATATGAAAGGAAGAGAGGAAAGCACATAAATCCATACCCAGGCAAAATAAAAAGGGGAATCAAGAGAGGACATGGCTGCTGCAACAGTGATCTATTCAAACATGTACTGTTTTGGTAAGATTACTTGCACAACTGCATTATGTTTATCATTAGATCACTGTTGCAGATGCCTAAAGCCTAAGCTATATGCCAGAGCTGAGAAAGGGTGGAAGGAGTAGGAGGAAATATGACATTCCTGCAACTCCTGGAGTACAATCCTAACAAAGCCCACTCTAGACCTATACAAAAATCTAGTTGATAGAACTTGCTAAAAGTGTGCCAAGGTGACCAAATATATATCTCGTATGATTCTAGAGTCCACCCTTTTCCGAAAGGCCACTGAAGTATTCAAAGCCCTGATGAATGGAGCGCTGAGTTTGCCCTGATGAATTTTACCATAGAGAGAATAACAAAAAAATAATTGCAAAGGACAGCTATTAGAAATTGCCTGGTTCAGGGCTACCTTGTATGCTAGACAAAGATCAGCTCTCAGAAGTTTGCATGAAACTAAGTAAAGAGATGGGGCTTTGAGGCGATCAGCAAACGACACTATTTACTCCCTGTATATTTTTTGTAAGGAACCTTTGTGTACGTTCCAGATGCTTCATGTATCTAGCCAGGTACACATCGAAGAGGGCATTATGCTCTGTGATTGGCATGATGAGGGCCAAGTACAGTAGTATGATGACCTCTCTGGACCTAGATGCCATGCTCTTGCTTGTAAGTTCAGCAACAAAGAAGGATTTTCTTACTACCTTGGACACATGTTGGTCGAAGGCTAGGTTACTATTAGCACGAGTTTCCAGATCTCTAACTATTGAATCAACGTTTAAGGGTGTTTTATTGATGATGCAGTTACCCAGGCTGGCAGATTTTCCAAAAGTTACTATAATTAATTTCTTGGTATTGCGTTTTAAGCCATGGCATTGGCACTAAGCATTTGTCTGTATTAGACCTTCCTGAAGGGTTTTCTCATCTTGGGGAAAATCAATTAATAAATCAGCAACAGAAGGAGCCTAAAACAGTGCCAAATCTGCCACAAATAAGAAAAATCATACACTGCTTGCATCACGGACTGTCACAAATGTAGTTTTATTTCTTCACAATTTAAACACACGGATTGAGCGCTTTCTTCCCTCCGACAGGGACTTCATCAGAATCAATTATTAAAAAAAACTTATTCAGCTTTATATACTCCCCTCCTTAATTAATAATTAATTGACATCATCCCTTAATGAATTTTTAAAAAAAGAAAATACACACAATAACCCGTGAACAATATCAAATACATCCCTAAACCATTACAAAATAACTCTGATTCATTGTCATTATAAAAAAATTTAAAAAAAAATATTTAAATTTGGAATTTTAGAAAAAGTCTCACCAAACCCCAGAGGGGGAGATTTTAGAAGTCACAGTGAAGAAAGAGAAGTTAGGTGGCAAATAAAATTACAAGCCATTCAAGTCCCAGGATTAAATGAAATGATATCCATTAAGCCAATATTGAATAGGAAGGCTGCATCAGTTAAACAAATTATTTCTTAGGTTTCAGCATTCATTTATTTTTTTAACTTTTTAATTACTGATTTTTATAGATATAAAATATTGTCGTTTTTATTATAAATTCTAATAAGTTTTTAAAATATATTTTTAAAACATGTTTTTTAAAAAAATGTTTATAATGACAATGTATCAGAGTTATTTTGTAATGGTTTAGGGAAGTATTTGATATTGTTCACGGGTCATTGTGTGTATTTTCTTTTTTAAAAAAAATTCATTAAGGGATGAATTGAATTAATTATTAATTAAGGAGGGGGTATATAAAGGTGAATAAGTTTTTTTAATAATTGATTCTGATGAAGTCTCTGTTGGAGGGAAGAAAGCGCTCAATCCATTTGTTTAAATTGTGAAGAAATAAAACTACATTTGTGGCAGTCCGTGGTACAAGCAGTGTGTGATTTTTCTTATTTGTGGAAAATCAATTAATGCTCCCAGTTAGCAATTATCTGCAAACTTGGTTAGCCAGAAGCCTTTGACATTGACTGTGACATCTGAGAACTAAATGCCAAAGAGGAGTGGGCCTAGCACAGAGCCCTGGTGGCTCTACTGGTGACCAATCTTTTTGTGAAGGTGGCCTCACCGAGTCTAACCTCCTGGATCCTATCAGTCAGCCAGATAGCTATCCAGCATGTTATAAAGGGACTTATACTTAGTTCTGTAAGCTTGTTGACAATGCCAGAGTGGGATACAGTAACAAATGCCTTAGCCAGATCTACGTAGGCAGTATGCACACTTTCCATTGCCTTACTGACCTTTTCTAAGGAGTCCACCAGATTCAGTAAGCATGACCTTCCTTTGACGAAGACAAACTGGGATGGATACAGTGTCTGGAGGTCTCCTATATCCTAGTTGATGATTTCCATGACTATAAGACTAGTCAGGCTAATGGGTGTGTAGTTTCGAAGATCTGTTAAAGATCCTCCCTTATGAAGGAGGATAGCTGTCACAGCCCTTCAGATTCATGTGGCACAAAGCCTGCATTAAGACAATAGTTAAATAATGACTCCAATGGTCCTGATAAGTCATATTTTAAACTATTCAGGAGGCATACTGGGATGTTATCAGGGCCCACTGAGGCTGTGTTCTTGTCTTTAGTGAGTGCAGCCAGTATATGCTCTCTAATTATAGTTGGAAGGGTTATGTTTGAGGGTGTTATGGTTGGGTGGTGAGAAAGGGGGTAACATTGGAAATGAATTTGTCTGCTAACAAGTTAGCTATATCGGTATGCTTTGCAAGTGTGGCACCATTAACCACCAGTTCAGCACATTGCTGTGTGCTGCCCTTATGTATCTTACATAGCTGTAGAAGGCCTTATGGCTATATTTCACCTAGGAGAATGCCTTAACCTTCAAGTTGACTTTGCTTGACCTAATTAGTTGTTTTAGTTGCATTTTTACTTTGATGAGAGTTTTTATTATTTTATGTCTTAAAGTTTTTTCCTTTTGTTGTGTATTCTGTTTACTTTGAGATGCTACCAGGGTGATTCATTTCTGGGCATACTTCTGGCAAGTACAGCAGTCTCTATGCAGCCACTGACAAGGTTGCATAGAGTTTCTGAGAGCAATTCAGCATAGGCTGCTGTGTTTGTGGGGTTTGGAGGGGCACTGAATTTTTGACAAACCATCACTTAAAAAGAAGTTATGTACTCACCATAATGTTCCATCTGAGTAGGTAACTTCATTTGTCAGCAACCTGTGGGTATCTGATCCGACCTCGGATCTGAGCTGGCAGCTTTCCAAGCTAAAGATCCGAGCTCTCAGCTCCTCCCCCTTACCCATAATACCCTGCTACCTCCCTCCAGTCCTCAGATCGAGTTTGCCATATTATCTACCAACAACAGTCAAACATACTCGAAAGAGAAACGCTAACCTGATGCGTGACAGAAGGAAAAACATTCCATGAAAATGACCACGAAACAGGCTAGGGGGAAGGAGGGGGGGGGGTCGGTTGCTGACAAATGAAGTTACCTACTCAGATGGAATGTTATGGTGAGTACATAACTTCTTTATCTGAAGTAGTTAACTTCATTTGATCAGCAGCCTGTGGGATAGAGTCCCCAGCAACCAAAACCTGGGAGGTCTTCAAGGAAGGATATTCCGGAGCACTGTGGAGCCAAAGGCTGCCCTACCTCCAGATATCAGATCCAGCTTGTAATGAGAAATGAAGGTCTGAGAAGAGGCGCAAGTAGCAGCTGAGCAGATGTCATCTAAGGGAACCCTTGACCAAAATGCTGCAGAGGTAGCCATAGAACGGGTAGACTGAGCATGAACCCCTAAGAGTTCTGGCCGACCAGAAGCTGTATACGCGTGTAAGATGCAGTGGGATATCCATCTAGCTAAGGTAACTTTCGTAATAGGCTTGCCTAAGGACGGCTTAGCGAAAGACTCAAAAAGCTGCTCTGATTTGCGAGAAGCAGCTGTCCTGTGCAAATCAAATTGCAATTGTCTATGCACATCCAACAAATGCAGTCTGTATTCCCCTTTGTTCTCAAAGTTGGGGAAGAAAACAGGCAAATTGATGGTTTGATTGATATTGGTCTTGGAGGCTACCTTAGGCAAGAATGAAGGATTAGTCCTGAAAAAAACCCTGTCCTTATGGAAGATCAGGTACGGGGGTTTTGTACAAAGGGCTTGAAGTTCAGATACTCTTCTAGCTGAAGTAATTGCAACCAGAAAGGCAGTTTTCCAAGATAAGAATTTTAAATCGACGGAAGCTGCAGGTTCAAAGGGCGGACCAGTTAGCGCCTGAAGAACTAAGGTTAAGTCCCATGGGGGAACCACATTCTTGACCGGAGGTCTTAACAGGAAGGTGCCTTTCAAAAAGGTCTTGCATATCTTAGCGAAAGCTAAGGTACCAAAGGTTGTCCCCGATGTGGAAAAGAGAAATCACAGCCATCTGAACTTTAACAGTAGAAGCACTGGCCCCTTGGTGAAAAATTTGGGACAGGAACTCAAGAACTGTAGGAATGGGAGCTGTAAAAGGGTCCAAATCCCTAAGTTTGGCCCAGATGGAAAAACGCTTCCATTTACTCTTGTAGATCTTCCTGGTAGAAGGTTTATGTGCCGCTACCAGAATAGATTTTACGGAAGATGAGATACTGGGAGTCCTAGCCATTAGTGGAACTGGATCAACCAAGCTGTGAGCTTGAGGTCGTCCAGGTTTGGAGTTTACAATCCCGAAGGATGAGAGATCAGATCCGGAATGGGATCTAAGACCCAAGGAGGAGCTATGATGTGAGACCGCAGGTATGGGAACCAGATCTGGCGAGGACAGAATGGGGCTATGAGGATTATTTTACTCCCGAACCGATGAGCTTTCTGCAGAAATTTCATCATTAGCGGAAGAGGAGGATAAGTATAAAGAAGACCGGGTGGCCAAGCATGAACCAGATAGTCTCTGGAACTCTCCCCCAGTGGGGGAATTAGAGCGAAAAACTTGCTGCATTTTGCGTTTGAAGGAGACGCAAAGAGATCGCAGCAAGGCTGACCCCATCTGAGGAAGATCTGTTTCGCCACTAAGGGGTTTAGAGACCACTTGTATGGTGTGAGGATAGAACGACTCAGCTTGTCCGCTAGGATGTTGGACTGACCAGGAATGTGCGTTGCTATCAGAAAGTGGTTGGTTGCAATGGCCCATTCCCAAATTCTCATGGCCTCTCAACAAAGAGGGTAAGACCTGGTTCCTCCCTGTTTGTTGATGTACCAGACTACCGCCATGTTGTCTGTCTGAATTGCAATAGTCCCCAGAGGAAGAAGGTCTTGAAGGGCTTGCAACGCTAAAAGCACCACCCTCACCTCCAGAACATTGATATGCAGAACGGTCTCTACAGGGGTCCACGTGCCTTGGACGGTTCTGCCCATGCAATGCCCCCCCCACCCGAGGCAAGAAGCGTCCATGGTCAGCGTGGTTTGGGGTTGAGACATTATGAACGGTCTCCCTTCTCGGAACTCTCGGGAGTGGAGCCACCAAAGAAGGGAGTTTCTGCAAACCCTGCTTAGGGGAATTGGTGAATCCAATGGGTGAAGGAGGAGGGACCATTGGACCTGAAGGGTCCATTGAAGGACTCTCATGTGTAACCGAGCAAGAGGAGAAAGGTTGATGGCTGTCGCCATGGATCCTAGGGCTCTCAGGACTAATTCTGTGGGTGGGGCTGGGGACTGTAGAAGCGCTATTACGTGGAGTGACAAGGTGCGTAACCTGTCCATTGTCAGAAAGGCCCTGGATTGAAGCGTGTTTATCCTAGCCCCTATGAAATCCGGAACTTGAACAGGAAGAAGAGACGACTTCCTGAGATTTATGGTAATGCCTAGATGATGGGCCAAGACTAAAGAATAATTCCTGGCAGAACAGAGTAGATGCCTGGTGGGGCCAGTGAGGAGCCAGTCGTCTAGGTACGGGAAGACCTGAATTCCCTGAAGTCTCAGGTGGGCTGCCACAACTGCCATGACCCTGGGGGCTGTGGTGAGGCCGAACAGAAGAATCCTGAACTGATAATGACTGGACCCTAGCTGAAAGCGGAGAAACCTTCTGGATCGTCTGTCCATGAGATTATGGAAGTACGCATCCTTGAGGTCTATGCAGCACATCCAGTCGTTCTCCTGCAGGAGAGGGAGAATAGATTGTAGAGTGACCATCCGGAATTTTTCTTTGGCAATGAACAGGTTCAAAGTGGACAGGTCGAGAATTGGCCTCAAGTCCCCCGTCTTTTTTGGCACCAAAAAGAACCTGGAGTAATTGCTCAACCCGGACTGCTCTGGGGGGGGCGTGCTGGATGGCCCTTTTTTCTAGTAACGTCTGTATTTCTAAAGCTGCAGCCTCCCTCTGATTGGGTGGAACATCGGGGAGGTGCTTCTTTAGCGGGGAAGATTCAGGAAGGGGATAGAGTAAGCTCTGGATATTATTCGGAGCACCCAGCGATCTGTAGTAATGGACTCCCAACTTGCTAGATGCTCCGAAAAGCACCCCCCTACTGCCTCCAGAGAGGGACAGTCGGACAACCCATCAGGGCTGCTGCACGGGTCGGTCGGAGAAGGGTTCTCTCGACCCGAAATTCTTCGGCCCCCCCTCTGCCTCTGGGCCAGCATCCACCTTGTCCTCCTCTGCCTCTGAAGGACGAAGGATCCGGAGTAGGACGGGACTGCTGAGACTTCCGGAACCACATCTTCGTTTGTCCTCTCTGGTTCCTTGAGAAGGACCTTTGAGGAGAAGAGAAGTGGATTCCTATGGCAGACAGCGTCTTCCCATCTTTCTCGTTCTGGATTAGCGTGTCGCGGACGGTTTTGCTGAATAGCGTAGAACCATCAAAGGGAGCATTCGCGAAGAACGCCTTGAAGGGTTCCGCAAAGTCGCAAAGATGGTGCCAGGTGTGGTGCCGCAAGGCAACCCCTGCTCCGCTGGCTCTAGCCGCTCCCTCCGTGGCATGGGAAAGAAGCCGCATCAAAGTGTTAGATATTGACTTTAGTGTAGCCATGTGAGCTGAGAAGGTCCGTTTGCCCTCGGCCGCCATGGACTCTGGGGGAGACCCAGTGTACTCTTTTATCAGATCCTGCTGAAGCCTAATGACGTGTGCCAGATAATTCAGCGCCCTTATAGAAAAGGTGGCTGAAGCAAGCATCCACTTTCCAATATGGTCCATCGTCCGAGACTCCTTATCAGGAGGATGGACCGAGGAACTTTCTTGTGCCAGTTCCTTCTTGGTGGCAGCAGCCACCACTATGGCATCTACCGGGGAACCTTTGTTCCACGCCGGCTTGTCAGAAGGGGGACTAAAAATTTTATCTGGTCTCCTAGGGATTGGCTCCACAGTGTCTGGCCCCTTCCAAGCCCTGGTAGTAATCAAGTCTACCAGGGAGTCGGCCAGGGGGGACACCAAAGAGGTAGACGGGCCTGCGTCGAATGCCTCCAGAAACACAGACTCACCCGAGGAAGGTTTCTGGGCTGACCACCCCCCTCTTGTGTGCAGCATCTCCATAATGTCTCCAAATGAGACGTCCTCTGGGGGTGACCTGGGGGAACCCTTCCCCTTTCTCTAAGTCCGTGTCTTCCGTGAGGGACTCGGGGGAGTCCAAGTGCCTCCTCTTACACTTTCGTTTGTGAGGGACCTCCTCGGCGGGGCTATCGGAGAAGGGCTCACCAACGGGGTCCTGTTCCTCTATGGGAACTAACTGGGGCGCAGACGCAGGCTGTCCCTAGGGCCGGACGATGGAAGACAGGCCCATATGCGAGGGAGTGAAGGGAGGATCCGTAGTACGGACGAGGGACTTTGAACTCCTCGACAGCACCCTCTCCACCACATCGAAGGCCGAAGGTGAACCACTCTCCCCTGGCTCCAAGAGTAGTCCCCTCGGCTCCGACGCGAGGACCGGTGTCGGAGCCGACGCGGTCGGACCCGAAAGGGAAGTGTGCTCCGACAGCAACAGAGCCGAAGACACACTCATCCCTATGGATCTGAAGCTCGGCTCTCAGCCCCGAGAGCTCGGATCTAAAAGATGACCTGATAAACTTGAGGGTAAAGCCGGCGTCGAAGTAGCCACTACTATCGGCGCTGACTACTCAGTTCCGAGATGACTCGGATCCGATGGCTCCGAAACCCAATAGTGGATCGGAGAAGGAGCAATGGGTGCAAAGAAAGGGGTCGAGCTCCCTCCCGGAGGGGGGGCAGGAGCACTCCCATCTGCATCTGGGCCTGCAGGAATCAACACATCATCCGGTCCATATCTGCGTCGGACAGACTCCTGGTAGACCTGGAAGAAGTCATCGAGGCAGGCCAGGAAGGCCGCCTAGACGACCTTGAAGGTGACCGGGACTCCTCCTCCGGCTCCGGAGAGAAGCGTGGAAAACGGAGCCAAGAGGAGGAAGACCTGGAAACCCTCACAGGGGAACAAGTCAATTTAGCTGGCGGCACCGACGGAACTGATTCGGCCCGCTGCTTATGGCTCTTATGTCCATCCCTCTCCTTCTCTTTATGTCTCTTCTCTTTACTGGAAGAGTCCCCCTCTCCCTGGGAAGCAGCGGGAGGTTGAGTCCCAGCCAGGGGAGGGGGAGCTGAAGGCTGGACAGTCGCAGCCGCGACTGGCGCCACTGAGGGAGAGCAAGAAGAAGAAGAATCCAGGGGCAAGAGTCCCGCCAGGATTAGCTTGTTTCTCCTGTCCCTCAGAGCCCGGGGGTTAAAGGCTGCACAAATCTGGCAGCCCAATGTTAAGTGGGCTACCCCCAGGCAACGAACGCACTGAACTGAGTGTGGCCATCCGCTGGGGACAGCTTATGACCACACTCAGCACATTTTGAAAAAATGGCTTTAGGGCCCTGGGCCATCACACACAAGCACACTCCCTGACACACAGTAAGGGGAAGGGAAAAATACTAATTTACCACAAAATATAACAAAAACACGGTTTAACTAAACTATGGGCTTACTACACACACACACACACACACACCGAAAAAAACTATTTATCTAAGAAAATACTCCTAAATTCCTCTCACCTAAAACGCTAAGAGCTCGTCCCTAATGCTTCAGAAGCCGCGGCAAACGAGATCTGGGGACTGGAGGGAGGTAGCAGGGTGTTATGGGTAAGGGGAGGAGCTGAGTGCTCGGATCTTTAGCTTGGAAAGCTGCCTGCTCGGATCCGAGGTTGGATCCGATACCCACAGGTTGCTGATCAAATGAAGTTAACTACTTCAGATCAGATAATTTGCCTTGAAATAATTCCTGTTACTGGTTTTAATGTAATTATGGAACTGAATTTTTTCAAAAAAACATCTTTAATAAATTATCACATATGACATAAGCAATCTTACATTTATATAAATGAAAAACAAAATGACACCACTTCAGTTGCAAACATTATACATCACAGACACCACTGAAGCAACTGCAGTTACAAACATTATACATCACTGATAATCTATACAGTCATTGTCTGTTAAGTATTATATGGCTCATTCAAATACTGCCTCTTACACCTCGTTCCTTCCCTGCATATATTGTTCCCACAATTCCCACTTTTTCATATGTAGTCTTCTCCTTCCCTTTTCTAAAGATCCCAATTCCAGTCATTTTATTTCTGTTACTATATTCACTACTTCTAGTAAAGCTGGTCTAGAGACTTTGATTTCCATTTTCTAGTAACTGCTTTTTTGGCAGCCACCATAATTAGACTAAGCAAGGCTTTACCATGTTCTAGCCAATTCTGATTCTATATCATAACTCAAAAAAGTAATCTTCCCAGTCAATCCAGTTTGCTCACCTAGCATCTCTGACAGAGTGGTCTGACGGAATCCCTAAAGTCTGCCAGCTCATTACACTCCCAATAAATATCTTCCCAGCCACCTCTTTTTTGCCTGTCACACCTGTAACATTTGCTATCCACCCGTGGAAAAATTCTTTGAAGTCCACTTGGGGTATAATAATACCTATGTAAACACTTCCAGGCAAAGAACCTAAATCTTCTAGACTTTGTTGCATATTTAGGAGATACACATATATCCCCCTATTGTCTCTTTGTGAACTGCTTATCCAATCTCTCTTCCCAACCCTTTCTATGGTCCTCTGATCGATTCTTATTATTATGCAATATTTTATATGCTTTACCAATTATTCCTTTTTTAAATAGCAGCTTCTGTTCTAGAATATATTAAAAACTCTACTAGTGCTGGTCCTTTATTTAGGACCACCCCCTATTTCTTTCTCTTTGCCTATATTCTGATATCAATCCTTGATAGGGAAGGCAATCACTAACCTGCAAGTCCAAATAAATTCTTGGCCTCTTCCCATTCTATTCCCTTTCTAGTTATTTGTTCCAAATACCTTGGTTCCTTTGCCATTTTTTTCCAAGAAATTCCAGCCCCCTCTTGCCTATTATCTGCATCCCTAACCACAGTCATCCCTATCGACAAAATCTCTTTTCTCCAGTCTCATGCTGGTTTAGTTGTTGGAATACTCCCTGCTATTTTATAAATATAATACTCTGTATAATTTTTGTTGTTCTCTATGAGTCTGCATCCAAAATCCCAAATCTCTCCTTATTTCTTGAACTTCCTCCCTGCATCATATCATTCCTTTCCACTCTGAATTATAGTCTTCTGCTTGTGCTACGTATAAGAGCCTTAACTCTGTCGCTCTAAAATACCCCCTCAAATTAGGTAATCCTAGTCTGCCTTGTTCTGTTGGTAGAATCATCTTATCCCACTTTCCACTTGCTGTCTTCCCTTCCCAGATAAAATCCTTCAACTATTTTTTAATTGCTATCCACAACTTCTCCTCCGGTTGATAAAAGTATGCCTGACCTGTGTATAAGACTAAGAACATTTTAATGGCTTGTATTCTAGGATCTATATCCATACAACAAAACTTCCAGTTTCTCAAGTTTTGTATTATCTTCTGTTTAGACTCTTTCCACATATCCTTAGCTGCCACAACAGAGTAATTTCTAATCCATACTCCTAAATACCTAATTTTATCATGACCCCATAAATATGGATATTGTTGGACCAATTTGTGTGTGGGTACATAATTTATTGCAACAGCTTTTGTTTTAGCTTCATTAATTTTGTATCCTGAGAAGATCTGAAACTGCCTTAAAATGTTCCACAACAATGTAATGTCCCTTTCTGGTTTTGTCATGTATAAAATATCATCTGCAAATAGAGCCGGCTTTTCCCGACTACCAAACCAATTATATCCTTGAATTTCTGAGTGCCTTATTTTCTTTGCCAATGGTTCTAAATATAACACAAACAACAAAGGGGAAAGCAGACAACCCTGCCTGGTTCCTCTTCTCAAGCAGAAGTTAACAGAGAGGACCCACCCACTTTAATTTGCTTCTGATCCCTCATATATACTTCTAATCAACCTTATTATTGTATCAGGGAAAGCAAATGCTTCCATTGCCCTGCTCATGAAGTCCCAGTCTAGTCTGTCAAATGCTTTCTCTGCATCAAGACCCACCAATAAAAGTGGTATTTTCTTGCATTCTGCTTCCCTCTGGATCATCAATGTTCTTTTAATTTTATCAAATGTTTGCCTCCCCTCCACAAAACCACACTGATCCATATCTATCAATTTTGGTATCACTTTTGCCATTCCGTTAGCCATTATAGACATAAATACTTAATAATCACGGTTTAGCATTGAAATGGGCCTATATGAAGCTGGATCCAATGGATCTTTACCTTCTTTAGGTATTACCATTGCCTTCTTCCAGGATGCTGGTACTTCTCCTCCTCTTAAAATACTGTTAAACAAAACCTTCCAGATCCATATCAGTTTTTTTCCCTCTTTTCACACAAATACCACCTATTCCTGAGGACTTTCCTGTTGATTGGTTATATATAGCCATCTTTATCTCTATCCTGTTAGTAATTAAGCCCCATCGACTTCTAACGTCGGCATATTTAATTCTTCCATAACCATTTCCATTTGTACCTTTTCTTGATTTCCATATTTTTCTGCTTTATACAAACTTTCATAAAATTTCCAAAATATTTCTAATATCTCTACAAGATCTCTTGTTATCTTCCTTGTTATAGGCTCCTTAAGCTTGGCGATGACCTTTTCCACTTTCTGTTGCCCGAGTAGTTGTGCTAAAAGTTTTTTGTGCTCCAGAATTATCAAAGAACAGTTGCTTAATACCAATCTTTCTAAACTCGTGCATATTATCTAGATGATTCTTGTTTTCTGTTTAGCTGTCTGCAGTTGTTCCTTTACTTGTTCTGACAGATTCTCCCAATTTTGCAATACTTTAAAATTTGACAGTCCCACTAAATAATTCCTGTTACTTCTTAACCATATCTCCCTTTGATTTATTTCCACCCTAGTTTTAAACTCCACTTTAATTTTATATCACTCCTTAGCTATATTTTTAGAAGAAAATTCTATCTTTTTAGTAGCTCCTGAATTAATTCTAAAACCCATTCCTTAAATGCCTCTCTTTTCAACCAATAGTTGGGAAAGCGCCAGTGTCTCATTTTTATTTCATTACCTTGCATTTTTATTTTATTATTGGCACATGATCTGAAATCATTACTGTGTATGTTTCGAGACCTCCAATTAAATGCACATGTTCCTGTGAGATATAAAACATGTCTAGCCTAGACCAGTTTTTGGATCTGTGTGAATAATATGTAAATTCATTCCAAAATTCTAGTACTGAATTCACATCTTCCATGCTAAACATTTTCATAAATTTCTTCAAAAATCTACCCTCCTTTGTTATATTTCCCCTTCTAGGCCCCCCTAGACACATATTCACTGTTGCAAACCAAATTCTATTCTCCATTTCTCCCAGAATTTTCTTAAGCTCCATTATATGTGTCAGTTTTAGGTGGGATGTAAATCCATGCCAGTGTAATTCTCCTCCCTAGTCAGTAACCCATTAGTACTAAGTATCTTCCATTATTATCTTTTTTTCCTTTTCTATCACTATTGGAGCTCCTCTTGCAATTAATATAAGTAATCATCATATCCTCTCTGTCCAAGACATTCTGTTGAATAACCATCTTGAAAACCTTTCTTTATCAAATTCACATGTTAAGTTCTTTCCAGGTGCGTCTCCTGCAGCATATCCATTTGTATTCTACATTTTTAAAATGTAGTTCACTACTCTTTCTTTTTTATATTTATCTGCAAGACAATTCAGATCGAAAGACATTACAGAAATCATCATTTTCTTATATAGTTATTATTACCACCTTTTATGTATAACTGCTTTTTTGTTAAATGTCTAGTTCCAACTTATATTACATGCATATACTGTTTGGCAGGTTGTTCTTTTATACAGTTATCTCTTGTCATATCCATTTGCGCCTATGTCATATCTTACATAACCTTTTGTTTTTTGAAAGCCCTCAAACAGAACAAGCAACCCCCCCAAAACCCAACTAAAATTTATTAACTTAATAACACACAAAACTATGTACATCTTCAAATATTGCAAATATTGAAGGTTTTGCTACCTAATAAGAACAAAAGTTCTAAGTTGATAGCCACACAGACACTCTAGAGTTAACCAAAAAGAAAAGTTAGTCATGCTAAGAAGCATGGTACAGCCTGTGCTATTAGTAACTGCTATATGATTTTGTCCATCAATATAGCTCTCCCAGCTAAGAAAACACTTGATTGCTTTCAGTAACCACTTTCTCAAAGCCATTTCTCTTTATCAAATGGTCTTCCAGTGACATGCAGACCAGACACAAAACTGCTTAGGGTACCTTGTTTACCAGAAAAAAAGCCTTATAATATTCAATATTTATTTTCATTACGTGCTTTGTAATAAACTTGTTAATGGATAATGCCTAGGGGTTTAACCAAGTAATTTCCCTATGCAAGCATGGGAAAAAGCTCACCCCCATTCTTCTTCCTCCTTTTTTTTTTTTCATTGCAGTGCCTACATTTATTAAAACTGAAGAAAAAGAGAGAAGGGAGAAAAATAAAAAACAAAACAAAAGCACATGTTTATATTAGTATCCCCATTGCATTTAAAAAAACGGAGAAAACTTTACTTCAAGTCTAATTGGTTTTATACTTTAAAGCTCTCACAACTGGGAAAACCCCCAATTATTTTCAGAGACTATTATGTCTAGCCAATTTCTCTTTTTTTTCTTTTCCATCAGTCAATCCCCTTCCTCCAGTTTCTCTTTATCAGATTGTTTCCATAAAGGCATGAAGACCAGCTGTAGCATTTCTACTTAGTATGCATGTATTTGCTAGAAAAAAAGCCTCATAATATTCAATATTCTTTTTCATTTACTTGCTCTCTCAAAACAAATCAGTCAATCTATGGTCCTTTTATTCAGTCATTTCCCCATGCAATAATGAAAAAAGCACATTAATTTTAACTTTGTCATGTCTTTTTAACCAGGCTCCTTTTTATCACTGCATTGTTTATACTTCTCAAAACTGTACAAGAAGAAACAGGGGAGAAAAAACAACACTTGTTTACAATCCCTATTACACTTAAAAACAGCATGCAAAGAAAAGCATGTACCACAACTAGAGTACTATTAAGAAAAAAAAATGTTTTCTTTACTTACACTTAGCTTTCTCCCCTCCCCAAAGCATTTTTCCAAACATTAATAACATGAAGTACGGCATATACATTAGAGCTCCCCACAAATCCAGAAAAATTTGAAAAAGTCCAATATTTCCAGATGTTCTTCTGCTGTCATATTTCACAAATATTATTGCATTGTAATCCTACATCAAGTTACTGATTTTATTACTGTTCTTCATTGCCCAAATTGTGTGTCTGCTTCATTCCAACATCTGCTGAAATACTGGAAAAGGTTTCAAAGGTACAGTCTTCTCTGTGGTCTTTATTACCAGAGAAATCAGAAGCAAAATCTCCTTGTGTTTCATAGCTCACTTTTTGTTAGACAAACTTTTGTATTTCCTGCTTAGGATGCAGTTCATCAAAAAATTATTTTGTCCCTCCAAGAAAAAAGACCTAAAAGACAGCTGGATACAGAAATTTGAATCTCACACCTGCATCTCAACATTCTCTGCATAGTATTTTGTCTGGTGTACAATGAGTAATCGTTCTCCACAAACATTCTGCTGTCTCCTACTTTTAGTATTCTGTCCTTCTGTCAAAGTTTTGCCAGAATCAACTCCTTTTGCTGGTAGGATTGCAGCTTTACTATTAAAGGTCTAGGCTGCTTTCTTATGGCTAGATTTGAAGCATACACACGATGTGCCCTTTCAACTAACAACTCCTGTTGTGGAATACCAGTCCAGTTGCTTACTTGTGCTTTCATAAAATTAATGCAGTCTGTTCCCTCCAGCTTCTCTGGTATAGCTGAAAATCTCAGTTTTTTTCCCTATGTGCTCTGTCCTTTAATTCTATTATTTTTTTAAACATCTCTTTGTGAGCAGTCTCATACTCAGCCAGGCTTTTCTTCATTCTGACCTCTGATTTTTGCAGCTTTATCACCTCATCTGAATATCTGTTTAAAGCTTCTTCCATTTTTTCCAGCCTTGTGTTTGTGTTGATATACTCTATCACTGTTTTGTTTATTTTAACCAGGTCTGTATGGAGTTGTCTTATAGCTTTCTGTAGGTTATTGGAAGTCATGTCTGAAGGTTGCCTTGCTTTTTGCTGAACAGCTGCAGAACTTTCTCCAGTCAATGTTTCTTCCTCACTTTTTGTAGTTTTTTCAGGTCTTCTGTATTTCTTTATTCCTGGCATCCAGGCAATGCACTTACTAGCCAGTTACTAAAATTTACCCATAAACACAAGTCGACTGGCCTTCTCTGCCGAGTTTCTGTTTTCACATTGGGAGAGCTAGAAACAAGCTGTTACTCAGTGTGCAGCCATCTTGGAAGTCTGGAATTATAAAATTGATTTTGAGTTCAAAGGAGACAGCTTTATGGTTGAACCTTACAAGGGAGGACAAGATATTGGGGGTGGTGGTGCAGCTTTCTCTCATACTTCTGAGCACGAGGTCTAGTATGTTGGTGGCTCTAGTGGGTCTGATTCTCTATTTGGTCAAGGTTGTTTGTGTTTATTAAGTCCAGGAACCTCTGTGCCTGTAGATTTTTGAGGCCGTGTAGGGTTTTCAGTCTATAGAGGGGTAATTAAAGTCTCCCATGGGTAGGGTGTTAGCGGATGGTAAATGTCTTCAGTAGATCCAGGTATCCATTGTGAGCTTCTTGGGACATGCAGAGTGACATATAGCTGACTAGAATATTGTATGGAATTTTGTCACTGATAACCGACTACCCTAGAGGTATGCTTGTTATTGATGTATATTGAGACACCTCACCTTTAGTCCTTGGCTGTGGAGCTACTAGATGAAAATTGTGGAAGGCACTGAAACCTTGCAC